>NC_081230.1:477500-505000 GCF_902713425.1 Acipenser ruthenus
ATGGAAAATTACCTATATGGTAACAATATCCTGGGAGACAGCCAGCATGGTTTTAGGAAAGGGAGATCATGTCTAACTAACCTGCTTGACGTTTTTGAGGATGCAACATTGAAAATGGATAATTGCAAAGCATACAACATGGTCTATTTAGATTTCCAGAAAGCTTTTGACAAAGTCCCGCTGTGATGGGGTGCCAGCTCGCCCCTATAAATTTGTGTTTTGTTATTATTGTTATTGTTACTGTTGTTTTTCTTAGAATTCTTGGTTTGTTTTGGATTGGCATGGAGGGGGTTAAATTCCTCCCTGTAAAAATACATGTGAGAATGTGGCTGGAGCCTTAAGTGTTTAATTGTTAATTATTAGTTAATTGGGCTCCAGCCACAGACTATAAAAGGCAGGTGAAACCCTTTGTTAGGGAGAAGAGTTTTGGGGTGAGTTTGTTTGTTGGTGTGCTGTGCTGTTTAGTTTTGAAAAAAAAACTGTAGTGAAGGCTAATGCCCAGCCTACATTTCTGTATTTTGTTTGAACCTTTTTGTTGGCCCTTGTGCCTATTTATTTGATTATTTTTTTGTTTAATAAAGATCATTATTTTGCCCCTTCCACTGTCTCTGAGCCTCAAACCTCTGTCATCCTGCCACACGTGGTGTCAGAAGTGGGATAGCGCCACCTAGAGGCTCAGAGCAGTATTTTTTTTTTTTTTTTTTGAATTTTTGAATTTTGGGATTTTTGGAGGTTTTTTGGCGGTGCGCAGAATGGGGAAAAAACAAAGGCAGCGAAGAAAGCAGCAGCTACCAACCCCGTCGTCGGCAGCCACCCCACCACCACCGCCTTCACCACCATCACGGGAGATCTGGGAGTGGTTGGTGCACCCCAAAGCGGACCTCTTCCACGACCTCCCCACAGCCCTCAGCACGCTGTGGTATCGAGATGGGGAGAGGTGGGAGGAGTGGGAGAGAGAGCACCACCCGGGGTCCCTCCAGGAGATAGCCGTCATGGTCCTGGCATACCTGGCGATAGACATGGGGGAGATCCCCCTCCTTGAAGAAAAGGGGGTGGAGCCGCTGCCGTCGCCCAGAGAGGGGGAGCCGCTGCCGTCGCCCAGAGAGGGGGAGCCGCTGCCGTCGCCCAGAGAGGGGGAGCCGCTGCCGTCACCCAGAGAGGGGGAGCCGCTGCCGTCGCCCAGAGAGGGGGAGCCGCTGCCGTCGCCCAGAGTGGGGGAGCCGCTGCCGTCGCCCAGAGAGGGGGAGCCGCTGCCGTCGCCCAGAGAGGGGGAGCCGCTGCCGTCGCCCAGAGAGGGGGAGCCGCTGCCGTCGCCCAGAGTGGGGGAGCCGCTGCCGTCGCCCAGAGTGGGGGAGCCGCTGCCGTCGCCCAGAGAGGGGGAGCCGCTGCCGTCGCCCAGAGAGGGGGAGCCGCTGCCGTCGCCCAGAGAGGGGGAGCCGCTGCCGTCGCCCAGAGAGGGGGAGCCGCTGCCGTCGCCCAGAGAGGGGGAGCCGCTGCCGTCGCCCAGAGAGGGAGGAGCCGCTGCCGTCGCCCAGAGAGGGGGAGCCGCTGCCGTCGCCCAGAGAGGGGGAGCCGCTGCCGTCACCCAGAGTGGGGGAGCCGCTGCCGTCGCCCAGAGAGGGGGAGCCGCTGCCGTCGCCCAGAGAGGGGGAGCCGCTGCCGTCGCCCAGAGAGGGGGAGCCGCTGCCGTCGCCCAGAGAGGGGGAGCCGCTGCCGTCGCCCAGAGAGGGGGAGCCGCTGCCGTCGCCCAGAGTGGGGGAGCCGCTGCCGTCGCCCAGAGTGGGGGAGCCGCTGCCGTCGCCCAGAGAGGGGGAGCCGCTGCCGTCACCCAGAGAGGGGGAGCCGCTGCCGTCACCCAGAGAGGGGGAGCCGCTGCCGTCGCCCAGAGAGGGGTAGCCGCTGCCGTCGCCCAGAGAGGGAGGAGCCGCTGCCGTCGCCCAGAGAGGGGGAGCCGCTGCCGTCGCCCAGAGAGGGGGAGCCGCTGCCGTCGCCCAGAGAGGGGGAGCCGCTGCCGTCGCCCAGAGAGGGGGAGCCGCTGCCGTCGCCCAGAGAGGGGGAGCCGCTGCCGTCGCCCAGAGAGGGGGAGCCGCTGCCGTCGCCCAGAGAGGGAGAGCCGCTGCCGTCGCCCAGAGAGGGGGAGCCGCTGCCGTCGCCCAGAGAGGGGGAGCCGCTGCCGTCGCCCAGAGAGGGGGAGCCGCTGCCGTCGCCCAGAGAGGGGGAGCCGCTGCCGTCGCCCAGAGAGGGGGAGCCGCTGCCGTCGCCCAGAGAGGGAGGAGCCCGAGCGTCCACAGCCCGAGAGGGAGGAGCCCGAGCGTCCACAGCCCGAGAGGGAGGAGCCCGAGCGTCCACAGCCCGAGAGGGAGGAGCCCGAACGTCCACAGCCCGAGAGGGAGGAGCCCGAGCGTCCACAGCCCGAGAGGGAGGAGCCCGAGCGTCCACAGCCCGAGAGGGAGGAGCCCGAGCGGGAGGAGTCGGTGCGTCCACGGCCCGAGCGGGAGGAGTCGGTGCGTCCACGGCCCGAGCGGGAGGAGTCGGTGCGTCCACGGCCCGAGCGGGAGGAGCCGGAGCTGTCTCTCCCTCCACCGCCAGCAGAGGGGGAACAGCCGGAGCTGTCTCTCCCTCCACCGGCAGCAGAGGGGGAACAGCCAGAGCTGTCTCTCCCTCCACCGCCAGCAGAGGGGGAACAGCGGGCGCTGTCTCTCCCTCCACCGCCAGCAGAAGATGCTGGAGGTCCCTCCCAGCCTCTGTACCGGCTGCTGAAGGGAGCGCGGGGACAAACTGCCCGGCGGCTAAGAGGCACAGCACCGCCCAAGGTTGCCTGCCTGTCCGCATCGCCTGGGGTTGCCTGCCTGTCCGCATCGCCTGGGGTTGCCTGCCTGCCCGCATCGTCTAGAGAAACTCTCAGTGTGCTTTCTCCTAGGGATGCTGGTCCGCCGTCGCCTGGGGTCGCTGCTGGTCCGCCGTCGCCTGGGGTGGAGCTACTGTTCCGAGCGCCAGAGGGGCCAGAGGGTCCAGCGCCGCCAGGGGGTCCAGAGGATCCAGCGCCGCCAGGGGGTCCAGAGGGTCCAGCGTCGCCAGAGGGGCCAGGGGGTCCCGCGTCGTCGGAAGGACCAGCGTCGCTGTTCCCGCCTCCGCCATCAGAGGGAGACGAGCTGCTGTTCTCGCCTCCGCCATCAGAGGGAGACGAGCTGCTGTTCCCGCGTCCGCCACCAGAGGAGCTGGAGCGGGCTCTACCTCCTGCTGCCAACAGAGAAGAAGAACTCTGGCCACTGCCACCCTGGCCGGAGGTTCCTGCAATGTTGGCCACGCCCAAGGATGCCTGCCTCGCATCGCCTGGGGTTGCCTGCTGCTCTGCTTTTGTTCCTCCTAGGGTCGCCGAAGGTCCTGCTTCGCCTGGGGTCGCCGAAGGTCCTGCTTCGCCTGGGGTCGCCGAGGGTCCTGCTTCGCCTGGAGTCGCTGCCAGTCCTGAATGGCAGCAGGAAGTACTGTGGCCGGAGCCTCACAAAGGGGAGCTGCCGGCCACGAAGAAGGGGGGGGGAGGTGAGGAGACCACCTCCACCACAGCCCCGACCACCACCCCTGTGCCACAGCCCGGCGCCTGGGGGTTGGATCCATCGGCCTGGGCTCCCGGACACCCAGGCTCCATGTCTGGACCTTTGGTCGCTGGGCCTGACTCCCAGGTCGCAGCACCACCAGGCACAGGAGGTCGCCTGGTCTCCTGCTCCGCTCCCCCTGGTTGCCCAGACGTCGCTGCACTGTCGCCTGGGCTCGCACCTCTGCCTGGGGCTGCAGCCGGCTGGTCGCCTGCCTGTGCTCCCGACGCCCCATCCAATGCACCTGGGTCCCCTTTCGCCAGGTCTCGGTCCCGCCAAGAGGGCGCCGGGCTATGGACTGACCCATCCTCAGCAATGGGAGAAGGAAGACCTCCCACCATGGCCGCCCCCATGGGCCACTTGCTTCCCCTCGTCCGGGACTTTGGGACAAAGGGGGGAGGTGGCCGTTGGGGCCAAGTGTGCTGCGCACAAGGGGGGGGAAATGTGATGGGGTGCCAGCTCGCCCCTATAAATTTGTGTTTTGTTATTATTGTTATTGTTACTGTTGTTTTTCTTAGAATTCTTGTTTGTTTTGGATTGGCAGGGAGGGGGTTAAATTCCTCCCTGTAAAATACATGTGAGAATGTGGCTGGAGCCTTAAGTGTTTAATTGTTAATTATTAGTTAATTGGGCTCCAGCCACAGACTATAAAAGACAGCTGAAACCCTTTGTTAGAGAGAGGAGTTTTTGGGTGAGTTTGTTTGTTGGTGTGCTGTGCTGTTTAGTTTTTTTGAAAAAGAAACTGTAGTGAAGGCGAATGCCCAGCCTACATTTCTGTATTTTGTTTAAACCTTTTGTTTGGGCCCTTGTGCCTATTTATTTGATTATTTTTTTGTTTAATAAAGATCATTATTTTGCCCCTTCCACTGTCTCTGAGCCTCAAACCTCTGTCATCCTGCCACAGTAGCCCTGGATAAGGGCGCCTGTTAATAAATAAGAAAGGGCCAATACTGAGTTTGCAAGCATATCAAAATACAATAAAGGGTTACAACAGTTTAGCACTTTCCATTAAATGTAATGTTCTTTGACAGTAGCCTCCATCTGGAAAACCAGAAATCTATTCAAAGTTGTGGGGGGCTTTGGCATGGATACCCCAGCTGTAGAGGATGAAGAGGGATTTAAGAAGAACAATGTAAGAACATGACTTAAAATTTATTATAACGGAATTTAGTTTTAAAAGAGGATAGGATATCGTACATCGTCTGTAAAATCTTAAATACTGTGATATAATTTTTGGGGCATATCAGCCACCTCTAATTCAACCTATCATTTTGAGAGACTACCCCCCATAAACTATGAGTTTATTGTTTAAAAAAATAAACACCCATGTTTTATACTGTACATGTTTAGCTGTTAAACAAATAATCACTTAACATGTTTATTTTGGAGTAACACTTAATAAAAACTTTAATGCCATTTAATTTAAAATTTGTGTTTTAATTTTAAACTTATGGTATTCAAAAAATATATAATGGCCTGCACTCCCAGAATGTAATACAGTATCATAAAATCACTTATAGATTTTAAGCTAAATTCCGTTATAACAATTTAAAATCATGTTTCTTCTTAAAACCCTCTGCACCCTCTACAGCTGGGGTATCCATGCCAAAGCCCCCCACAACTTTGAATAGATTTCTGGTTTTCCAGATGGAGGCTAGTCAAAGAACATAGGGTTTATTGAAAAGTGCTAAACAGTTCTAACACTTTGGTGTATTTTAATATGCTCAGGATTGGCCCTTCATAAGTTACAATATCATTAGTTTGGCTCCCTGTTACAAAGGTTTGGATACCCTTGTTATTTTGCAAAGATTTTTAAAATAAAAAATACAGGATTGCAATGTTACCCAGTGAATTACTGTCTTGTCCTTCCGTCAATGACATCGTATGCTCCTTCACAGGAAGTGTAGTCCACTCAAGCGCGGAACTGTTTTTATTCATGTGTAAAATATTGAGTGCAGAGATGTGTCAATACCTGCGATGGTTTGCTGGCATTTGGGTCTATTTATTTTATACAAGCTGTCACAGCTACCGTACGTTAAACAAGAAATGTAGTGACAGAATTTGGAGTGCTTTTTAGTGGGCTTGCCACACCAACTCAGGTAATAGAGGCCACTGTATAATTCAACATGTATTTGACTATTGCTGGTAGTAGTTTAATATAGAGCCAATACCACAATTTACCATCTTAGAACTAGCAAGGTACAGAAAGTGCCAACATCCAACTGTGCTTAAATATACATCAATATGCATACTGAAATGTGTTAACAATTTGAGATTTACTCTGAATTGTTTTAATTGTGATGCAATCTGGAGTGCCTTTTCTTGAACTTCTCATCATGTGAGGAATCAGAAATTTGCATATAAGGTAGATTGTGCAGGTAATCAATACAGCACTCCCTGTTCCTTGGTATTTACCTTGGTCTCCAGTTTGTTTAATTTGCAACAGTTATGGACCTGGATAAGGGTCTCTGCCAAGATAATACAACAATAAAAAAAACAGCAAGGCTGTATTCATTCACTGTTATCGCCCGTTGGCCGAAGTCCACACTTTGTAGGTGATATGGAGTGTACCATAATAACATAAAACAGATTTATTTTTTGTTTTGTTGCATGTAAAACATAGACTCAGGTCTCAAGAGGATAAATATAATTTTTATATATATATTGTGAGATGGCAGGGAGGGGGTTAAAACCTCTCTGCTGAAAAAACATGTGCGGAAGGCACACTTTTGTTTTGTTAATTGTTTAATTGTCTTTTTGTTAATTGTTTTATTGATTGATCATTACCTGCACCTGGCTACTATTGAAAATTGGAGCCAGGTGCAGGGTATTTAAGGAGAGCAGCCAGCCTGCTCTGGGCAGCTGCTGAAGAGGGCAGAAGCCCGACTGTGCTGGTGTGTGGGTACAGCCGTAATTTGGAAAGAAAAAGGTAGAGTGAAGCCTTTGTTTTGTGTGTGCTATTCTGTTTGTTTTTTGTTACAGGTAAACAGCTTAGCTGTCCTGTTTTCAGTTTAGGTTCCTGTTCTGTTTTAGTTAGTGCTCAAAGAGAGCTAGGTGTTTGTTTTTTTTGTTTTTGTGTTCATTAAAAATAGCGCAACCGCGCTTTCAAAAATCCATTTGCGTGTGTTGGGTCTGTGTTTTTAAAGGGGCAACGAGCCGCCGTGAGGGCGACTCTTTCACAATATATATATATATATTATTGTGCAGCTGATGCTTTTATGATTCAGCATTACATTCTGGGAGTGCAGGCCATTATATATATATTTTTTAAATACCATAAGTTTAAAATTAAAACACAAATGTTAAATTAAATGGTATTGAAGTGTTTATTAAACATTTTAAGTGACCATTTGTTTAACAGCTAAACATGTATAAAACATGTAATTCATCAAATGTTATTTGAAAAAGCATCAGCTGCACAATAATATATATATATATATATATATATATATATATATATATATAAATTACAGATGTGCTCAAATTTGTTGGTACCCCTCCACAAAAAACGAAGAATGCACAATTTTCTCTGAAATACTTTTGTCAGTTTCAAGTTAATTGGCATCCACCATTGTTTATTCCATATTTAATAGAAATCAGACTTTGCTTTTGATTTTTTATTCAACATAATATTGTAAATAAGAAAACAAATGAAAATGGCATGGACAAAAATGATGGGACCGCTAACCTAATATTTTGTTGCACAACCTTTAGAGGCAATCACTGCAATCAAACATTTTCTGTAGCTCTCAATGAGACTTCTGCACCTGTTAACAGGTAGTTTGGCCCACTCTTCCTGAGCAAACTGCTCCAGCTGTCTCAGGTTTGATGGGTGCCTTCTCCAGACTGCAAGTTTCAGCTCTTTCCATAGATGTTCGATAGGATTCAGATCAGGACTCATAGAAGGCCACTTCAGAATAGTCCAATGTTTTGTTCTTATCCATTCTTGGGTGCTTTTAGCTGTGTGTTTTGGGTCATTATCCTGTTGGAGGACCCATGACCTGCGACTGAGACAGAGCTTTCTGACACTGGGCAGTACGTTTCGCTCCAGAATGCCTTGATAGTCTTGAGATTTCATTGTGCCCTGCACAGATTCAAGGCACCCTGTGCCAGGCGCAGCAAAGCAGCCCCAAAACATAACCGAGCCTCCTCCATGTTTCACTGTAGGTAAGGTGTTCTTTTCTTTGAAAGCTTCATTTTTTTGTCTGTGAAAATAGAGCTGATGTGACTTGCCAAAAGCTCCAGTTTTGACTCATCTGTCCAAAGGACATTCTCCCAGAAGGATTGTGGCTTGTCAATATGCATTTTAGCAAATTCCAGTCCGGCTTTTTTATGTTTTTCTTTCAAAAGTGGAGTCCTCCTGGGTCTTCTTCCAAAAAGCGACGGATGGTGCGATCAGAAACTGACGTACCTTCACCTTGGAGTTCAGCTTGTATCTCTTTGGCAGTTATCCTTGGTTCTTTTTCTACCATTCGCACTATCCTTCTTTTCAATCTGGGGTCGATTTTCCTCTTGCAGCCGCGCCCAGGGAGGTTGGCTACAGTTCCATGGACCTTAAACTTCTTAATAATATTTGCAACTGTTGTCACAGGAACATCAAGCTGCTTGGAGATGGTCTTGTAACCTTTACCTTTACCATGCTTGTCTATTATTTTCTTTCTGATCTCCTCAGACAACTCTCTCCTTTGCTTTCTCTGGTCCATGTTCAGTGTGGTGCACACAATGATACCAAACAGCACAGTGACTACTTTTCTCCATTTAAATAGGCTGAATGACTGATTACAAGATTGGAGACATGTGTGATACTAATTAAATAAACTAATTAGTTTGAAATATCACTATAATCCAATTATTTATTATCTTATCTAAGGGGTACCAACAAATGTGTCCAGGCCATTTTAGAATATCTTTGTAGAATAAGCAATAATTCATCTCTTTTCACAGCTTCTTTGCTTTATTCTATGACATACCAAAGGCATGCAAGTATACATGATAAAATAGCTTTTAATTTCATCACTTTTCAGGAGGAATGAAGCATTATTTCAATGAGCTGTAAGGGTACCAACAAATTTGAGCACGTCTGTATATATATATATATATATATATATATATATATATATATATATAAAATATTATTTTTCCGCTTGAGACCTGAGTCTATGTTTTTCATGCAACAAAACAAAAATAAATCTGTTTTATGTTATTATGGTACACTCCAAATCACTTCCAAAGTGTGGGCTTCGGCCAACGGGCGATAACAGTGAATGAATACAGCCTTGCTGTTTTTTTTATTGTTGTATTATCTTGGCAGAGACCCTTATCCAGGTCCATAACTGTTGCAAATTAAACAAACTGGAGACCAAGGTAAATACCAAGGAACAGGGAGTGCTGTATTGATTGCCTGCGCAATCTACCTTATATGCAAATTTCTGATTCCTCACAAGAGGAGAAGTTCAAGAAAGGGCCGTCTAGATTGCATCACAATTAAAACAATTCAGAGTAAATGTCAAATTGTTAACACATTTCAGTATGCATATTGATGTATACTTAAGCACAGTTGGATGTTGGCACTTTCTGTACCTTGCTAGTTCTAAGATGGTAAATTGTGGTATTGGCTCTATATTAAACTACTACCAGCAATAGTAAAATACATGTTGAATTATACAGTGGCCTCTATTACCTGAGTTGGTGTGGCAAGCCCACTAAAAAGCACTCCAAATTCTGTCACTACATTTCTTGTTTAACGTACGGTAGCTGTGACAGCTTGTATAAAATAAATAGACCCAAATGCCAGCAAACCATCGCAGGTATTGACACATCTCTGCACTCAATATTTTACACATAAATAAAAACAGTTCTGCGCTTGAGTGGACTACACTTCCTGTGAAGGAGCATACGATGTCATTGACGGAAGGACAAGACAGTAATTCACTGGGTAACATTGCAATCCTGTATTTTTTATTTTAAACATCTTTGCAAAATAACAAGGGTATCCAAACCTTTGTAACAGGGAGCCAAACTAATGATATTGTAACTTATGAAGGGCCAATCCTGAGCATATCAAAATACAGGAAAGGGTTACAACTGTTTAGCACTTTTCAATAAACCCTATGTTCTTTGACTAGCCTCCATCTGGAAAACCAGAAATCTATTCAAAGTTGTGGGGGGCTTTGGCATGGATACCCCAGCTGTAGAGGGTGCCGAGGGTTTTAAGAAGAAACATGATTTTAAATTGTTATAACGGAATTTAGCTTAAAATCTATAAGTGATTTTATGATTCTATATTACATTCTGGGAGTCTCTCAAAATGATAGGTTGAATTAGAGGTGGCCGATATGCCCCAAAAATTATATCACAGTATTTAAGATTTTACCGACGATGCACGATATGTTAGAATTGAAGCTTAATTCAGGGGGTGCCATAGAGGGCGCCTCACTTTCTCTATCCTCTTTTAAAACTAAATTCCGTTATAAAAAATTAAGTCATGTTCTTACATTGTTCTTCTTAAAACCCTCTTCATCCTCTACAGCTGTTGTATCCATGCCAAAGCCCCCCACAACTTTGAATAGATTTCTGGTTTTCCAGATGGAGGCTACTGTCAAAGAACATTACATTTAATGAAAAGTGCTAAACTGTTGTAACCCTTTGGTGTATTTTGATATGCTCGCATACTCAGTATTGGCCCTTTCTTATTTATTAACAGGCGCCCTTATCCAGGGCTACTTACAATTGTATCACATTATGTTGACATACAATTACCCATTTATACTGGAGCAATCTAGGTAAACTACCTTGTACATCAGCAGTGTCCCCCACCTTGGATCGAACCCACGACCCTCCGATCAAGAGTCCACAGCCCCCACCACTACTTCAAACTTTTTTTTAAATAAACACGATTGCAATGTTAACCAGTAAATTACTGCCTTGTCCTTCCCTCGATGACGTCCTATTGGAAAAAAAGGAAATATCTGTCATACAGTAAGAGAAATAAGTCGTCAAAGTCATCAAAAAATCTTCTTCTTCTTCTTCTTCTTCTTCTTCCAAAGTATTTTTTTGCAGATTTTTGCCGACCCCATGCACTTTTATCCACACATTGAGAGGAACGGTAGTTCCTCGTACAAGTTAGAAAAACTTGTTTGAAACTACTGAGAGTCTCTATACAGCTCAAAGAGTTTAGCTGTTTTCACCATGTTGCAGCGACAAAACTAAATCACTTAGAATTACCATCTGTACCAGTATCAAAAGTCCGAATCTTTCTTACCTCAAATGTGAAAAAAAGTACATACCTCTTATACACAATGAGATATAAGTCATCAAACTAAGGTAAAATTCTTCTTCTTCTTCTTCTTCTTCTTCTTCTTCTTCCATCTACTTTTTAAGGGTGTGTAGCGACTATTCTAACAGAAACACGAAATAACTGGACATCTACCAATCATGTGATTCATGATTTCCATTACACGAGAGTAGATGTTAAAACTTCATGCTGATTTGAACTCGGCTCTCGCCAAGATAAGCACCAACTAAGACGTAGCTTTACAGTAAACTAATGTGATCCATATGTGTCTCCATCCATTCACGTTTCCTTCCATATGATGATGTAGATATCCTTCTGTCTGGTGTTGATGGCTGAAGTGTAATGCTGGCTCCAGGGATCAGCTTATTTTGCCTCCCTGGCGCATCAGCACACACAACGGCTGCAATGCTGGCTCCGGGGATCAACCACAGTGCGGCATCCCCAGCGCATCAGCGTGACAACCGTCTGGACTGAGCTAAGTAGGGTACATCTGTGGGATCTTCAAGTGGGCACCTTCCATCCTCGGTGTTTCGTCGACTAGCCCACGACACCTCAAGAGGGCTAGACAGTGATTCTGGCATCCCAGAATCACCCCCCTCTGCCCCCCACTCAACTCAGCCCAGCTTACTTACCTGTACATCAGCGTTTCTTTCTTTCTATTGTGCTTGAGATCCCCATCCACAATCTTTCCGTCTCAACCACAGCCAGTTGCTGCTCCTCTCTGCTGCTTCAGATAAGTTCTTCACTGTGCGACGCAACTCTTGGCCACTGAATTCAACGTCTGTTTTCACCATGTTGCAGCGGCAAAACTAAATCACTTAGAATTACCATCTGTACCAGTATCAAAAGTCTGAAACTTTCTTACCTCAAATGTAAAAAAAAAACGTACATACCTCTTATACACAATGAGATATAAGTCGTCAAACTAAGGTCAAATTCTTCTTCTTCTTCTTCTTCTTCCTCTTCTTCTTCTTCTTCTTCCTCTTCCATCTACTTTAAGGGTGAGTAGCGACTAAATAACTGAACATCTACCGATCATGTGATTCCACATGTTGGTCAACGTCAAAACAAACCAGGGTATGCAAGCAGTTTGATATCCACACCATTTATATTAAACAAATTACTTATGTTTTAAAACAGCACATATCGAAGGGAGAAAAAAAAATACCATGGTTTGAACTTGCATCATGACGTTCTTGAAGAGCACACGACCTTAGCTCGCTGCGCCGCTGTGCAGTTGTTGAAATGTGTTGGTTTTTAAGCTTGCATCCAAGCCTGACCAGCTTTCACTGAAAACCTGAAGGTGCTGCTCGATTCTAGAAATGTTCGATTTCCTGTTTGAAAATTTTTAGTTTCCTGTTTGTTTGGTAGATACCATAGAAGAAGAAGAAGAAGAAGAAGAAGAAGAAGAAGAAACTTTATGTTGTATAGCGCCCTTAAAAGCAATCATCTCAGAGCGCTTCACAATTAATAGTACAGAAATAAAATAAAAAGATAATACATAAAAAAGCACAAGGAAATAAAACAGTCATAAAAATCATAAACACGCCTTTCTAAAAAAGTAAGTCTTTAAATTAGCACTCAGAGAAGCTGAGTCCCTGATCTCTAGTGGAACTGAGTTCCAAAATTTGGGGGCATAGCAACAGAAGGCCCTGTCGCCCATACAGCGCAGACGAGCAGGCGGGACACACAGCAGTTTGAGATCAGCAGAGTGGAGGTTGCGAGTAGGAGTGTAAAAAGATAAAAGATCTGACAGATAAGTCGGAGCTAGCCCATGAAGAGCCTTATATGTCAGCATTAAAATTTTAAAATCAATTCTGAACCTGACAGCCAGCCAGTGCAAGGCCTCCAAGACAGGAGTGATGTGATCTCTTGAGCGGGACCGAGACAAAATTCTGGCTGCAGAATGGAATTGCACACAAGAGTGGCATGTAGCTTCCTTGTCTAAATCTCTGATCTCTGATAAATTGTAGTTCCTCGTTTAATTAAAAATAAATAAAGGAATAATTTATTTGTTAGAAATAAATAAATAATTGAAACAAATGCAAAGAGGAATAAATACATTTAGAAATACATATTGTTAAATAAATAAATGTAGAAATGAATACATGTTTATATTATAAATGTATAAATAAATTATTAAATAGCAAGCTAGAAAACTACCTGTCATATTAATTGATTTCGCTGATGCGTTTATCAACAGCAATTGACATTTATATAACTATATAAAAAGTACAAGTTTCATGTAAAAAAAAAAGAATATATATATATATATATATATATATATATATATATATATATATATATATATATTGTAAACGATTGCCCCTCACTTGGGTTCGTTGCCCCTTTAAAAATACGACCCAGCACACAGAAGTGGATTTTTCTTGCGCGTTTGCGCTATTTTTTTAATAAACACAAACAAAACAAAACACACAAAATACAAAGCAAAACAAACACCTAGCTCCTCTTGGAGCGCTAACTCAACTTTCAGGAATCCCCTTCCTAACACGGGACAGCTAAGCTGTTTTCCCGTCTTCACAAAACCCAGGTTTAACACTGCACTTACTCTTCTCTCTTCAATGGCTACTCGGAGACAGCGCACCTCTCTGCCTCCTTCCATTCAGCAGCCCCGAGCAGACTGCTTACTCTCCTTTTAAACTCCCGCACCTGGACCTAATTTTTAATAACGCCCAGGTGCGGATAATAATTAATAATAAAGCAATTAAACAAAACAATAAGCAAATTAAATGAAACAATAAAGCAATACAAAACGGTGCATTCTCACATGTTTTTTCCTTGCAGGGAGGTTTTAACCCCCTCCCTGCCGTCTCTCACAACCCGCTATATTACATTTCCCCCCCTTGTCTTTCCAAGACACAGGCCACGAGACGGCCACCTCCTCCCCTAAAACACAACCACCCACCCTCGAGTCCATAAATGTCAATTTTCGCCCTCTTCCACGGGCGAACTCGAGGGTGGATCGGTCCACGTCCTGGGTCAGCCAGGTAGGGACCGCGCACCGGCGACGAGGGACCCCACCGGTTTGTCAGGGGCGACCGGCACGACAACCGGGGCACTGGAGGCTGCAGTAGCGGGCAGAGGTCTGCAGCTGGGACCCAGTGCAGCGACGTCCGGTCAGCAAGGGGGAGCGAAGTAGTGACCAGGGGGAGCGTATGCGACGTCTGGGAGCAGCATAGCGACGTCTTAATGTCCGGGAGGAGCGGTGCAGGGGACCAGGTGGAGAACTGTGCCCGATCCTGCCGACTCCTGGGCTCCAGGTCAAGTGAAGGGAGGTCCAGGCTAACCGACAGGGTGTCCAGGAGCAAGGGGTGAGGGACTGGATGCAGCGACGCCGGACTGGACCATAGGGGTGGTGGTCGGGGCTGTGGGGTTGGTACGCTTGTCACCTCCTCCCTAGGCTCCGGAAGCGGCAGCTCCTCCCCTCTGGGCTCTGGCAGCGGCAGCTCCTCCCCTCTGGGCTCTGGCAGCGGCAGCTCCTCCCCTCTGGGCTCTGGCAGCGGCAGCTCCTCCCCTCTGGGCTCTGGCAGCGGCAGCTCCTCCCCTCTGGGCTCTGGCAGCGGCAGCTCCTCCCCTCTGGGCTCTGGCAGCAGCAGCTCCTCCCCTCTGGGCTCTGGCAGCGGCAGCTCCTCCCCTCTGGGCTCTGGCAGCGGCAGCTCCTCCCCTCTGGGCTCTGGCAGCGGCAGCTCCTCCCCTCTGGGCTCTGGCAGCGGCAGCTCCTCCCCTCTGGGCTCTGGCAGCGGCAGCTCCTCCCCTCTGGGCTCTGGCAGCAGCAGCTCCTCCCCTCTGGGCTCTGGCAGCGGCAGCTCCTCCCCTCTAGGCTCTGGCAGCGGCAGCTCCTCCCCCTCTGGCTCGGGAGGCTGCGGAGCTCCGCTAGCCTGCTCCCATTCTTGGAGCAGCAGCTCCAATTCTGTTGGCTCCCTTTTCTTCACTGGAGCCAACCCCATCTCTCTCTCCCATCTCTTCAGTTGCTCTCCCTGAGCAACGGCATTCCTAGTGATCTTCTCAATCATCTCCAGCAAATCCATCTTCTCTGGGTCTTAGGGGCGCCCACACTTTCTGACACCAAATGTAAACGATTGACCCTCGCTCGGGTTCGTTGCCCCTTTAAAAATACGACCCAGCACACAGAAGTGGATTTTTCTTGCGCGTTTGCGCTATTTTTTTAATAAACACAAACAAAACAAAACACACAAAATACAAAGCAAAACAAACACCTAGCTCCTCTTGGAGCGCTAACTCAACTTTCAGGAATCCCCTTCCTAACACGGGACAGCTAAGCTGTTTTCCCGTCTTCACAAAACCCAGGTTTAACACTGCACTTACTCTTCTCTCTTCAATGGCTACTCGGAGACAGCGCACCTCTCTGCCTCCTTCCATTCAGCAGCCCCGAGCAGACTGCTTACTCTCCTTTTAAACTCCCGCACCTGGACCTAATTTTTAATAACGCCCAGGTGCGGATAATAATTAATAATAAAGCAATTAAACAAAACAATAAGCAAATTAAATGAAACAATAAAGCAATACAAAACGGTGCATTCTCACATGTTTTTTCCTTGCAGGGAGGTTTTAACCCCCTCCCTGCCGTCTCTCACAACCCGCTATATTACAATATATATATATATATATATATATATATATATATATATATATATATTGCAAGATGCCTAAAATTAATAGCGCCTCAAAGAAAATCTTTTAAAATGTAACAAACAAGGGTCATTTAAATGTGTTCGCTGAAAAAAGTAACAAGCAGACAAAACTGATTAAAACTAAACAAGTTTGAATGACAAATTCGGCAACATTGTCGAGTTTTGTAAACTTTTAAAACTTGTATGCTATGTTCATACAGTAATTAAACGGACTGTGTGGTATAGTGTTATGCTGACTTTGAAAAACAAAATGTTAAAAACGCGGGGCTTCCTGTGCTGTAAACCTGGACTTCATGGAGACGGGCAGAACGCAGCTCTCGCTATTCCTTATACAATGCTGCCATCTTGTGGCCATTTATGAGACTTTGTTGCAAGATTATCTATCTATCTATCTATCTATCTATCTATCTATCTATCTCTGAACACAGCTCAGTTGCTCTTTGAAATGACTCGTATTAACCTTAGCAACCTAGCAAAAATAGACATTTCAGATACATTCTTAAAATACAGTAAACAGAATATTTACAGGATAACCAGGAGAGTACTGTGTGTATAAATTATAAAGTTTTCTGTAATTGCTCTTATTTGAAATCATTCTCATGTATTTATCATGCTTACTGCCTGTTCCTACTGGACTCATATCAGCAAATAGTTACTATCAGGTTTAGCTGCTCTAGTCGAATTCACTCTTATAATTTACTGTGTGCTTTATTATTTTGCTCTTACTTGAATTGATTTTATGGTACTTTCATAACTGCTCTTATCTGTATTATGATATTCTGTAATGTGATATTATTATTATTTATTTCTTAGCAGACGCCCTTATCCCATTATACATTATTTCACATTATACAGATATCACATTATTTTTACATACAATTACCCATTTATACAGTTGGATTTTTACTGGAGCAATCTAGGTAAAGAACCTTGCTCAAGGGTACAGCAGCAGTGTCCCCCACTGGGGATTGAACCCACAACACTCCGGTCAAGAGTCCAGAGCCCTAACCACTACTCCACACTGCTGCCCTAATAATGTGATACTTTGTACTGTGATAACGTAACAATTGTAAGTCGCCCTGGATGTCTGAAGAAGTAAATAAAAACAGTAATTACCTGTACTACCCATTGTAAACAGCAGAGGGCACCAGCAACCGCTTGTCACTGTGAGCTGTGTTGTGTGTTCAGAAAAAAAAAAAAAAAAAAGTTAGTGTATAAGAATTAACAGTTCAACCAAATGGCCACACGATGGCAGCTTTGGATAAGGAATAGCGAGAGCTAGGTTCTGCATGTATATTGATCTTACTTTGATCTCTATAAATAAATAAATAAATAAATAAATACTGAACAGAAACTCTGTGAACTTACCTCTCAGGAGTAAATCTCTGCAATGAAGATTCAAATTAAAATTCACTGGCAGAGACATTATGACATCACTTTCCTTTATGATGTCAGCGTTATGTCAGTGCTGAACATGAACAGCACGATGTCTGTTGCCATGGCGCTGTGCTTATAAACAAATAACTGCATTTAAAATGGCTGCTCTGGGCAAGGGGAGGGGCCAGTCTTCTTCAATACAGTGAATAATTATTCATTTGAAATATCTACAATGCAAGCTTGTCCTGTTGCTTTTGCTGCTCTTTCTCTGCTCTGCATGCCAGTGATGCCCTTCTACCCAGCGTGCAGATCTACTGTGCTGCTTCACTGCTTTCATTCAGTGTCAAACAACAGTTTTCAGAAAACAAATTTGAAGGAGCGCAGACAAAAAAAGGATTCCTGTGCCGGTTGTATCCAAGTTAAATCAGCACTACAGGTCCAATCAAGCACAGCTACCTCGCTTCAAACAGCCTGCTGTTTACTTTTTAAACGCAGTTACAATTTTAGACCCGAATAGACACGTTTTCTTTGTTTTGACTCGGTACTGATAAAATAAATTCCTGGATGGGACAAATATCATGACAACGAGCGTGCTGCATATCTGGACTTTATTAAAGAATGCCAGATACCTTTGTGTAACCGAGTTTTGGGGCTGATTCTAGTTGATGTCCACATCTGTATAACTTGGCAAAGCTTTGCCATTCACTTCCAATTCAGTGGATGCAGACGTGCAGTCTCAGTGTATGGGCAAGTCCACACCAGACAGAGAATGTCGGCAGCAACTGCTGGGAGATGTTGCATGCTTGCCTTTTAACAAATGCCAGCACTCTGTTTTAGTAAGGAAGCAAGTACCGCTGTGTTTAGGCTTTTATAGTGCTCTGAAATATTAGGTGTAATTCATGTTTAAACAGGTCCGCGAAATGTCCGTGAAATCCTCATTATAATCCTAATCCTAATTGGATGACTTGACCATGGTCATGTGACTGAATCCATTTTTTCTTCCTCATTGCGTTCGGTACTTGCTCTGTCTTTTTTGATTTTTAGTGACAGACTCGTCAACAACAGCAGCCACCATGACACTTCACCAGTAAAACCGGACGCACAGGCGCACGCAGCAAGAAAAACACAGGACGCGTCCCGCATCACGTGACTGTGCAGGTGAACGTGATTGGATAGCCGCATAGATGCAATGCAAACAGCTCACTCGATCAACACGCCCTGAACCAGTAGAGTGTGCCATTGCACCGCCAGCCAGTGCAGCAGCCTCATGTACTGCATTTCATAACGAGAAAATAAACATGTCACAAAATCGGGACAAATGGCGTCCCGACAGTACCTCGATCGGGACGCGGGACAAAGCCCCGATAGGTTTCATAAATAGTATTTCTACGTTTTCTGTGTAGACAGTCATACTGGCGTTCTCATTAATTTAATTAGATTTAACGTTGTATTTTTTATGCATATCATTCCCCCCCCCCATTCCTTTTTTTCTCATTAAATTAAGCTTACCTTTTGACAGCCTCAATCTCCCCCTGTCCGCGTCATTTTCCAGTTGCAGCTGTCTGTCAGCACTGGATTACATTTGCTCAAAATGTGTTGATAATTTGCCCTGAACCGACGCTGCAGCTGGATGTTTGTGTGTATGGAGGCTATACCGCTGTAAAATATCTGTGTGTCCGTCAGAAAATACACACGACCGTGATTACACTAACATTATTAAAACATTTTAGAAGTTAAAAAAACAGATACCGGTATTAATATACTCGGTCTGTTTTTATAGATTCGCTGAAGTTTTAAATTATACATGTATAGTAGTTGCTTCTGATTCATGTCGTTTAAATTAAACGCACTTCATTTTCTGACATTCGGATTCTTCAATCTCTGCGCCACGCATTCTCGCTTCTCATTGGTCAGTTTCTCTGGTTACGGCTGCGCAGCTCCAGGATCGGATCAAGATTTCGGATCAGTGGATCTTGGTTCTGATCCGCTCAGTACAACGCCTTTTCATGATCCGGCTCCAGTGAGCCCGGATCCGATCCTGCTTTTTGATCTCGTTAGTACAACCGGCCCCAGGTGTAACACTGTGGTTTTAAGTCATGTGGAACTCTAAATAATTGCTAAACGTTATGGGTTTAATTTGTGTCGTAGTTTAATGTTTAGATTTTAAACACCAGCCCTGTTATAAACCCGTACAAAATGTTTAAAAAGTGTTGCAAATCATAAACACGTCCCAGAGTTTACAAAATAAACACGGCAGGGTGTTTAAATCCGAACACATTTAGAATTACAAACTCAGTGAGGTGTTTGAAAAGAGTTTTGAAGTTAAACACTCGGTCTTACAGTGTGCGATACTGTGTTAATACACATACTGTATGTGAATCTGCAGGTTACCATCCCTGTCAACGCGTTTCCACAATTAATGTACAGTAACAAATATTAATAAACTGACGTCAGAGACCGGTCCTGGCGTCAAAGATTCATTCCATTCAGCGTCGCTGATTCTGCACACCGCTGAACCCCGCGGTTTCAAACGTCTTGTATTATTATAAAAATTCACCATCGAATAATATTATAAAAAGAAAAGAAAGAAAAATGAAATCGCGAGTTGCAAAGTTTTGCAGCTTGAATGCGCCTGGAGGTTAGTTGGTCGGTTCTTTTCGATGGTTTGTTGTATTGATTTCGGGCCGCCTTGGTCAAGGATTTGAGGAACGGGGTGTTACTGTATCCCGGGACCCTGCCTTCAAATTCAAATTCAGGTTCTGGATTGACAGGTCGAAGCTAGAGTACTGGTGGCGACTCCATGTGCAGACAGTTCAACCGCAAGTCTTTGTGTGTGCATCGTTATTTTACTTTGACCGCGGTAACCAGAGCTTCGACGTGTGGAAAGATTACTTCGGTCTGGCCGAACTGCTGCAGGAAACGAGGACTCGTGGCGCTGCTGGAAGCGAGCCGGGTCCCGAACCGAGTCCCGGTGCTGCAGCCGGCATGGCGGCGACACAGCCCGACCGCGGCACGAAGGAGCAGAGCGCTTCAGAAGTCAAGTCGCCGGCGCTAAACCAACACGACCCGCCGGATGGAGGAAGCAAGTTCTGCGTTTTTTGCAAAAAGAACGGGGAGTCCAGAAAGGTCTATAACAGCCACAGCTTTAAGGACGGTGACAAAGTGCTGTGCCGCTATCTCAGACGTTACAAGTGCCCGCGTTGCGGTGCCACCGGAGATGAAGCGCACACGAAGCGCTACTGCCCGCAGCGTAACACAGACTACCACGGCCCGCTAAAGAGAAGCGAGACGGGCAAGGCGCCAGGGGGAGCCCCCCTTCAGTGATACCCCACGAATATATCTGAGATGCACTCGGCCCAGAACCGCCCCAGACCGACAGGCTCTGATTCAAGTCTGGGGAAGTAAAAACACAACTGGGACGGCGGGAACCGTTCTTCCTCAAAAAACCAAACCAAACCAAACCCCAGTTGTTTTAAATGTGGGTTTGTTGTTTGTTCTCGCTGCACTTTGCTGCCGTGTTGTCTGCGTTTACAAGCTGTACTTTGTTTTCTGCTGTAAATAAATATTCGGCATGTTAATGTATTACGAGTCTAATACACAGTATATGTGTGTCTATATTTATATATGTAAAGGTTTTGAATTGCATGTAGAGTTCTTCAGTATAGATGTATATATGTAAAGGTTTTGTATTGGATAGTTCTTCACCTCACTGCTCCTCGATTGCATTGTTCCAAGGAGTTTACACCCAATATAAACAATCTACATTTATTCTTCGTTGTGTCTCTATTCTTTGTTTTTTTGTGTCGATGCACATTATTATTAACTTCAATTTCAAACATTTCTGTACTTTTACAAGAAACACGCAAAACTCTTGCATCACCATTAACTCACTGTGCTTCATGCTGTCGAATGAAACCCGCTGAATAATGTCACCTTAACATATTGAATAAAACACCGCTTTGTAGTTTTCCAGATACTTAAAAAAAAAACTGACAAATTAAAAAATGGGACATTTCAAAATCTAACATGAAATACTACTGTACTGCTATTGTGGCTTCCCGTAGACTTTTGCAGTATCATTTTGTCGCTTCTTTTGATTACACGATGTTAAATAAAATATCTACATTGTGTTCAGATAGGTTTTCTTTTTTTTTTTTATATGTCAATCCTAAAATTGTTTTTTGGTGCAAAACATTTGACCTGAGCTGCAGATTTCACTTTGGCTTCAGAACTAGAAACAAACAGCAATTACAAAAAGAAAGCCTTTGATAAAAAAATAAAGAGCTCTCTCCTGCAGGGGGCGATAGGCGAATGCAGTCCCAAAAGAGCTGTTTTTCTGAGCTGGAGCTCTGCTTATTATACTCAGTATATATGCCGTGGTTCCTGCCCCTGTCCCCTCACCCTATCCTGGCTAGTCGCAGCCCGTGCTTGGGTGATGTCACTCCAGTCGTCAGTCACTTTAAGGTTTGCTTCCTGTGGAGTGTTTTTAACACGTGCTTCGGGTCTGTTTTTTGTGACGCAGATCAGTTTGCAGACGTCAGGTTTGAGGAGTTTTGCTGGTGACGGGATCTTCACGGTGAACTACATGTTACACGGCAACTGAAATCCGTGAAAAAAATAAATAAAACAAAACAGCCGTAGTCACACGCGACATCTTCAAGCTGTGATCTAGGTCAGGATAAAAACTAGAAAACAGCTTTTTAAAAGGAATTCCAATACAAACCTTCCACACCAATGAGAACAGAGAGTAACTTCAGTATGAGAGAACAAACTTTACTCAACATTTGGTAAGCCGCTTGAAAACAATCAATTAAATAAATAATAAATAAAAAAAACATTTATAAAAGACAACCAGATACTCAAAGTATTTTCTAAAACCGTTTAGACTTTAAGAACGTAAAAAAATAACAACTGCTGCTGCTGCAGAGTCACTCACAAGGATGTCCGATTGAACAAATAAGTTAGAAGAATGAAGTGAAACTCAAGTGCTCAAGTTGGAATGAAAACCTGCAGGACTGGAGTTAGCCGGCCCTGCTCTGGCGGTGTGTCTCCCAGCGGGGTTACAGGTCCCTGGGGTTGGCGGTGTGTCTCCAGCGGGGTTACAGGTCCTTGGGGTTGGTGGTGTGTCTCCCAGCGGGGTTACAGGTCCTTGGGGTTGGCGGTGTGTCTCCAGCGGGGTTACAGGTCCTTGGGGTTGGCGGTGTGTCTCCAGCGGGGTTACAGGTCCTTGGGGTTGGCGGTGTGTCTCCCAGCGGGGTTACAGGTCCTTGGGGTTGGCGGTGTAGCGAGCAGCTCCCCTCCAGCCCAGCCTGGCTCTGCGGGGGTTCCTTCCAGACTGCAGCTCCCGGTGAGTCAGCATGATGAGCCGGCTGAAACAGGGCCCGCACACGATGTCAGAGACAGGGGAGGAGAGGAGAGACAGAGAGACACAGAGCAGGCAGTGCGGCTTCACAGTGCAGCTAGATGTCAAGCGGAGCAAAAAGCACAGCATTACGCAGACAGGGAGAGAGAGAGAACGGGGAAGGGATGCGTAACCAGGCACGGGTGCAAACTGCAGATACAGAGAGACAACAGATTGTCAGGAAGATCTTTGTAACGACAGACAGAGGCAGACACACAGTCCAGAGCGAGTGAAAGGAGCGAGCAGTGAAGCGGTCTGGTGTCTCGGGTGAGTTCACTTACTTGATCTGCGAGAGCTCCTCTATGAGTCCGCACACCAGCTCGCTGGCGTCCTCGTAGTCCTGCAGAGACTGGGACCGGGGCTCGGGCATCGCCTCCCTGAAGACAAGAACACAGAGCAGCACTGAAACAGCCAGCCAGCCACTGCAGCTGTAAAGCCAGCCAGCCACTGCAGCTGTAACGTCTCCACTGGAGTAGGACACCTAGCATCTAACTGAGACATTTTAGGATTGAAACATCATTTAAAAAAACAAATAAATCAATAAATAAATAAATAAATACACTATTTGAACATCATTTTGATCTGTTATTTAACATCATGTAATCAAAGAAACAACAAAACAGTATCCTGAAAATAAAGTCTACCTGAAGCCATAATAGCAGCACAGCAGCATTTCATGTTAGATTTCCAAATGTCACATTTGTCGTCAGTTTTTCGTTAAGTACATGGGAAAACTACAAAGCGGTGATGTGCAACTCAATATGTGAACGTAACATTATTCAGCAGGTTTCATCCAACTTTACGCAGCAAAATGAGTTCGTTCTATAGGGGGACCACAGCTGTATAGAGGCACCGGGGGCGATCCCCCAGCCTCTGCTGAATGCTTCATTGTAAAACCTTCAGCAGCCTTCTGTTCAAAAAGACGACTTCTAATCTAAACGCTTTCTCACTGGATTTGAGTTTTTCTTTCAGCGTTTCAATGCTAAAGCGCTTCGTAGCGGTTGCTAGTCATGGGGTGAACGCCAGAGAATTACCTTCTGAACAAAAGGACACAAACACTCCATTCAAACACACTAATGGAGAACAGATGTTTGAAAACGTCCCCCCTCCCTCCCTCTCCGCTTACCCCAGTGTGATCTCGTGGAGCTGCGAGTCCGAGATGGAGCCGATGTAGAGAGGCAGCTCCAGGGCAGAACCACCGGACTCTGTCCCAAGGACGGGGAGCGGAGCCAGGAGAGAGCAGGAGTCAGGGAAGCGCTGCAACACACAGGAGATTCTTACAGAGCGATAGAGGTTGCCTGGAAACCATGGCAAACTCAGTGCTATATAATCCTGAGGGGGGGGGAGACTGACTGACTGCTAAAACATCAGGAGAAACTTTAATAAGGGACCATGTTAATATGACTCTGACTGACTGATCCGCTGCCCACAGTAAACGCCGGTCACTCACCTGCGTGGAGCAGCTCTGCAGAAACTCAGAGTCCCACTCGCTGTGATCCTCGCAGCTCTGTGTGGCCCCCGTGTCCTCTCTCTCAGACTCGGGGCTTCCCCGGGCAGCAGCTGGGGTAATGGGGTGGGGTCCCCCCTCCTCTCGATCCTGGGCGGCCGAGGCAGGGTCTGTCTGTCCGCCTGCTCCCTGGAGACTTCCCTCCGCCTCGGTGTGAGTCAGATCAGGGCAGGCTGTCTCAGCGCACACTAGCGCGGTCGTCACCTCCCTCTTCCCAGCAGCAGCAGCAGCAGCAGCACTGGTGGCAGGCTTGCACCGCCTTGACCGTGCCGCCCCCTTAGCCTTGCGCTGCCCGGCCCCCGCGTCGCTCGAGTCTTCCATCTCCAGCACGGCGAAGCGGGATTCCCAGTCCCTCTCCTCCAGCACGCACGGGTTCACGTACACGGCTGCTGGTTTGGATTCTGCTGCTGCTGCTGCTGCACTGGATGATGACGTTGATAGTTTGTTGTTCTCTGAAAGCTTTATTTGTCCCCAGTCGCTTCCCTCTCCCTCTCCGAAGCTCTGCGATGCTTTTAACTCTTCCGTCTCGGTTCTGCTCTGTGAATGGCTTTGCTGGGTTTTTCTCATGAAATCCTTCTCGTTCATTTCAGGGCCCGCCTCCTCACTGCCTGGGATTTGCCTGCCTGCTGCCGATTCTGCATCCTCATTCCCGAGCCGGATCCGGGATCGCTCCGCGCAGCTCCGAGGGGACCAGGAGGCGGCAGAGGCACGAGGCGGAGGTGTTGTTCCGGATCCCAGATTCGGGAAAACTTGCGAACCCTTCTTCATCGCGACTCCTCGCCCCTGCCTGGGGATCACCCCTTTGCAGAGCCTCGTAGATTCTTCTCTCTCAGCAACGGAGGCTGCTGCTGCTGGCAGGGCAGGGGGCTCTCCGGGGGTTCCGCAGTGGGAATGTGGGGGTGCAGGCTGAGCCCCAGCTTCGTTGCAAGGCTCCGCCACCCCCTTTCCCTGCAGATCGGCCGATGTTTCAGCTTGTGTCTCGGGGTAAGTCTCAACGTGTTTCGGCTTGGCTGACTTGGACTGCTTCCCCCCCTCTGTAAACACAGCCTCCGCGCTCCCTAATAAACAGGCTAGCTCTCCCTGTGGACTACCAGCAACACCACCGCCCTGTGTTTCTGTACCCTCCAACCCCAGAGAGGCTTTTAATCCAGGGGTCCCGCACCCCTCGGGATGGGGTAGGTGCTCCTGCACCCCCTCTCCTGCCCCCCCTTGCTCCGTTACAGTGGGCTGCTGCCTCTCTGGATCTGCCTCCTGTCTCTGCTCTCCCGAAGTGCTGGCTTTGTGGTTCGGCCCCTGCGCTCCCCCGTGACTGTGGAGGGTGGCGTCTCCCTGCCCCGGCCCTTCCCCTACCCCCCTGTGCTGGTCCGAAGTGGTATCCTCCGGCGCGCTGGGCTGAGCGACATCATCATCATCCTCCTCATCATCATCGCAGGATAAGCCCGCAGTGGAGGAGCGGCCCGGGAGGATATTCTGAAAACACAAGCACAGCAGACAGCAGTTCACTAAAACAAGGAAAGCAACTTCAAAATACATTTTATTACTTAAAATAGTTTGAACTGACCCCCCTCCTGCCCGCCACCTTCTTACCCTTCATATGGAGTCTGCAGTATAGAAAACTAATGCAATTACTGAAATACTGTTTTTGTTACTGGGATCCTTATGGGCCGATAGAGTCCATCTGTTATTATTAATTATTAATTTAGCAGACGTTTTTATCCAAAGTGACTTAGAGACTAGAGGGTGAGCTAAGCTTCATCAACAACTGCTGCTGCGGCAGAGTCACTTCCAATAGGACCTTGTTTGTTTCACGTCTCATCTGAAGGATGTCTGTCTGTCTGTCACTCTACATGGTGAGCACGATCACTGCTCCTGATTTCACACCGGTCTCCACCCATCTTGTATCACACGCTCCTGAGCCTCCTTTCAGGTTGCTTTGGGCTGTAACCCCGATACAAACCCTCAGTTTAACACCAGTGCAATTAGGAGGGATATGTCCTCGTTTGGTTAAGGTGTGTTTTTTTCTTTTTAATATATAAACGTTTTACCCGAGCCCAGGTGCTGCTCTTCAGTTCTAGTTGCCCTGCCTAAGACACGCTGTTATTACAGAGTCCAGCTGCACGAGTCTCTACAGAAGCGGGAGCCTCGGACACGCTGTTATTACAGAGTCCAGCCGCGCAAGTCTTTACAGAAGCGGGAGCCTCGGACACGCTGTTATTACAGAGTCCAGTCGCGCGAGTCTCTACAGAAGCGGGAGCCTCGGACACGCTGTTATTACAGAGTCCAGCCGCGCGAGTCTATACAGAAGCGGGAGCCTCAGACACGCTGTTATTACAGAGTCCAGTCGCGCGAGTCTCTACAGAAGCGGGAGCCTCGGACACGCTGTTATTGCAGAGTCCAGCCGCGCGAGTCTCTACAGAAGCGGGAGCCTCGGACACACTGTTATTACAGAGTCCAGCCGCACGAGTCTTTACAGAAGCGGGAGCCTCGGACACGCTGTTATTACAGAGTCCAGCCGCGTGAGTCTCTACAGAAGCGGGAGCCTCGGACACGCTGTTATTGCAGAGTCCAGCCGTGCGAGTCTCTACAGAAGCGGGAGCCTCGGACACGCTGTTATTACAGAGTCCAGACGCACGAGTCTTTATAGAAGCGGGAGCCTCGGACACGCTGTTATTACAGAGTCCAGACGCACGAGTCTTTATAGAAGCGGGAGCCTCGGACACGCTGTTATTACAGAGTCCAGCCACACGAGTCTTTACAGAAGCGGGAGCCTCGGACACGCTGTTATTACAGAGTCCAGCCGCGCGAGTCTCTACAGAAGCGGGAGCCTCAGACACGCTGTTATTACAGAGTCCAGCCGCGCGAGTCTCTACAGAAGCGGGAGCCTCGGACACGCTGTTATTACAGAGTCCAGCTGCGCGAGTCTTTACAGAAGCGGGAGCCTCGGACACACTTATTATAAAAAGTGTTCACGTATTTGATACAGATGTAAGAGTGATTTTTTTTATATATGTATTGTAAGACAGCAGGGAGGGTGTTAAAATCCTCCCTGTGTAGGATATGTGCGCAGGCACCTTGTTTGTTAGTTTGCTCTATTGTTTGATTGTTTTGCTTTGTCGTTACTTTGATTTGTTAATTGTTTTATTATTGATTATCCCCTGCACCTGGTGCTTATTATTAAATTAGAGCCAGGTGCAGGGTATAAAAGAGAGGCTGTCAGTTTGCTCGGGGCTGCTGAGGAGAAGGAGGCAGAAAGGGGTGCTCTGCTTCCAAGCAGTCCTGTATGTTTGAAGAAGAGTGTGTTTTTGCATTTGGCAGGTAAACGTCTTAGCCGTCCTGCCCGATAGTGAGATTCCCGTGTGTCTAGTTAGTGCTCGTATAGAGCGAGGAGTTTATTTTGTGTTTAGTTTTTGTGTTTGTTTTGTGTTTATTAAAAAAAATAGCGCGTCAGCGCTGTAAAAACTAGTTTCTGGAGTCCTGGGTCTATTTTTAAAGGGGCAAGAACCGTGTGTGGTGCCGGCTAGTTCACAGTATATATTATACAATTATAGGGCAGCTGGCTCTTTGAGCTAAATATATATTATTTTATTTAAAGGAGTTAGCCATACTAGTGGCTAGTTTCACAGACCCTGATTAGCGCTACACAGGGCCTGTGAAA
>NC_081230.1:510000-585000 GCF_902713425.1 Acipenser ruthenus
TGTCACCAGATAAAGTGCTTTTTGTAAAGTTAAATTAAATGTATTCCCATATATGAGTAACATAGACCAGACAATGTGAAATTAATAATTTTTAATACTGTTGCAGAATTACAGGAACACATATATCCACACATTTTAAATATAAACAAAAATACGTAATTAGGAAAAAAAGTCATTTTGATGTCCATTCTTACAAGATTCCATTTTATCTTGCAGCTTTTTTTGAATGTCCTTTCATCCCTCAACTTTTGAGCCATGCAGGCTTTGATGGTTGTATCATCAGTATGAGGGAACCTGGTTTTCACATGATCTGCAAAACAACAATAGATTTAATAGTACTATATGTCAACAGGGGGTTTCCATCCAACGACATGCTGGTTGGGTTGATTGTCCTCTGAGTCTGAACCACCCTGTGTGTTTGGAGTGTACGCTGTGTGTGTGTGTGTTGCCCTCCATGGAGTCCTGTGTAGGGTGTAATCCCAAGCTCAATACAATAGTTGTATGTCAGCATCACAGGGTCATATAAATAATAATAATTTTAAAAAAACCTATAATAAATCAAATAACAAAAGTAATAAATAACATTAAATACTTTTACTTTTTTTTACATAATAAATAATATTACTATAGCACAAAGGTAATATGTAAGTTGCATTGTATAGTTTATTTTATCCATTTAATTTTTAAATAAAAGTAGAGTATAAAATTATAGTACAGAATAATATTTTATATTTGAAAGTATAGAAAAAAATTATCCTTTTTTGTGAAAACACAATATACCTATGTGGTGGATGGCACAATGTAAACTAATCAAGTGTGGTAGATAAAATGTTTCATGGACAAATTGTGCCTGAAATATACATTACCTATTATCAGCCTAACCTTCGAAGAATCCAGTGCCTGCCTGACGTCATTGCATTGGATGCCTTTTTTGCCAGTGACTGAGGACTCTGTTAATTGTTCTTTTGAGAACATTGCCCCCATCAGATTTCTTGTCATTTTTTTTGTAGTCACTGGCCTGTCTTGCCTCTTGCTGGGCTATTGGATTCAATAAGCCATCTATCTTCTGAAAAGCAGCCATAAATAATAAAAACAGAACAATAAGAAACTAGAGATACAACATGCAAAACAAAAACTTGACCATGCAATACAAAATATTAACAAACACTCATCTAATAATAGTATATAGTAGTGAAACTGAGATGATCTTTGTAACAACAAAAAAACTAATTTGAAACTATGCATGATATTTCCTACCATGCTGTGTGACATATTTGAAGTTATATCATGTGTAGTCTTCTATATAGTGGTTAAATAGTTTTTGTATTGTATTCATTAGAATTACACAAAGCTATTTAATAATATGCAAAATTAAAACCAGGTGGTGGTGTGCTAAACTTATGAGTAGCATCACTCGTCTCAAACATTTATTGTAGGATGTCATTCTTAGATTACTTACACTATCCCTGTTGCATGAAATCTCTGCATGTGTTGCAGACTTGGCAACTGGATGCAACTGATTTGCTGCTTGTTCTGGTGAAGTTTCTGTAGGCCTGACTTTACTTGGTAGATGTTTCTGAACATACTTCTTTACTGAAGCATCTATCAGTACAGGTATGCCTACAAATACAAGAGCATTAACCTTGCTGTTTATTATATAATTGTATTATTGTTTATTTAGCAGATGCCCTTACCCAGGGCGACTTACAACTTTCACAAAATATACATATTACAGGAGTCATAATGCTTCACAATAACTACAGTCCAATATACATTAGCTTCAGTCCTAAAAGGATCAAGTTTAACTAAGAACAATATACAATAATTCAAGTCCTAATAAGAGAAAATACAATATACAGTAACATCA
This sequence comes from Acipenser ruthenus, assembly GCF_902713425.1. Lineage (NCBI taxonomy): Eukaryota > Metazoa > Chordata > Actinopteri > Acipenseriformes > Acipenseridae > Acipenser > Acipenser ruthenus. The sequence goes on from NC_081230.1 coordinate 511,868, forward strand.
GTCCTAATAAGAGCAAGCTTAACTAAAATAATTCCATAATGTAGTACATGGTGCAATCAAGGGACAGTGCAAGTAGTAGATATGGTGATAGTTACATTGGGGTTACATCTCAATTCCAAGTGCAGTGGAGTCAATATATAGGCAGTAAGGTAACAAAAAAAGTTATTGATTTATTTGAGTTGCATACCTTCTTGAAGTTGCATGTTCAGTTCAGTGATTTGTTTTATTTTAATACTTTTTCTTTGTAGCTCATCCTCCAGAGTTTCAATTTTTTAAGGAGTCTATCTCTGCTAATCTGACCAGGATGAAAATGACAAATGAATAAGAAGGGTCTTATTGATTATCTTAGAAATAATTTTGTAACTTTTTTTTATGGGATTCACGTTGTTAAGTAGGTAATATGAAAAAGTAGTTGTGAGCAGGTAATAAGAAAAAATAAATTAAACATTAAACAATTTTATTGAAGACATCTGAACACGTTAACACTGGACCTATATAGAAGCAATAGTTAGAAAATAATATATAGTAAACGTGTATACATTATATTATACATACAACCACTAATATGTAAACGATTGTAGCACTTTAAGTGTATGTGCTTTTTTATAAAAAAAAATAATAATAATAATTTAAAAACAAAGTTTTTAAAAATACATAATATGGGGGGAGAAATAAATAAATACAAAAGCACTGTATGTGTTTGTAGCTGTGAAGTTGCTTCAGAACAGTGCACAAGATAGCGTCTCAATTTACACATCAAACTGACGTAATGTCCTATCTAGTGTTTATATATCGATGGCTACTTGTGCTGCCAGCAAGTGGGTTGGTCGAGGGGTGGAGCTAGGAGGTGTAATTGTCCAGAAAATGGGGTTGGTTAATCCTGGTGTTGGGCGGAGTAATATAAAGTCCAGGAAGAGAGCGAGTCAGTGCGAGTTTGTTATTTCTATGCAGGACAGTTGATTGCTATGAGCATCGTACATGGAGGACCATCTCCACATTTCTTTGCCCCAGTGTTGTTCCAGGCAGTAGCGTTAGGTCCAGACAACGTGCATGCTGCAATCGAGGATATAACAGACCCTGATATTAAATGTCAGCTGTCAGATGTAGGAGTTTAGCATATGTAGACAAATCCCGCAGAGGGTCTCACCGTTGTATTCTACTGAAATATTTCCATACTTGGGAAGTATGTTTTTGACAGTACAGGCCCAATGTTGCATTGAACACATTAAATGTAATTTAGGATTATTATTATTATTATTATTATTATTATTATTATTATTATTGCAGACATACAGCAGACGACTTTTTCCAAGGTTTATCGAGCAGCAAAATACAATCTACTATAAAACATTACAATGTAACAACTTCACTGTAATAAATTAGCCACAGACAACGGTGGACATTAAAAAATAGAGAGTAAATACATACATAAAATAAAGCATGAAAAATATGAAAGCAGATTACAAAAGTGTGTGTGGGGAAAAAATCCTTCATGTCTATGTACACATACCTAATCTGATTAGTTATAAAAAAAAGTCTGTGTGTGTGCGTCTGTGTGTGTGTAAGCGCATGGAGAGGTCACATGAGGTTTATTAGAAATGCATCCAAAACTGATACTGAACTTGAAACCCAGAGTGTTTATAAGAATTCAAAAGCTCACTTCAGAGGAATGATTGCCCAGCTTCACTGTCAGTTCCACGAAGTTGCCTAGAAAAGAAAAGGGTTGGGTTAAAATGCCAGTTTGGAGAAAGCACATGCACGAGTAAAAAGGTACGTTCACTTAGATTTGAATGAACATGAGCGTGATTCACCTGTCGCTCCTTTCCTCCTGTGTGAGGCTCGAATCTCAGCGTCTCTGCGATGAGGTCTTCCACGCCGCTGGCCTTCACACGTCTGTCCGTCCCATAAACTGCTTCTACAAATCAAAAGAGCTGGAGACAGAGATTAATAACCCTGAAAATAAGAGTCTAAACGGCAAAAACATCATCCCAAAAGCTGTGTTCAAGATCATTCAAATTAAACTGTACAATGCTCATTTGCAGCAGCTTTTTCATTTATGTTAACAATTGAATGAAAAAGTCTTCCCTCGATATGAATTTACATATTTTCATGAACTAAATTAGACATAATCTAACTGGATGAGCCTTAAATTACAATATTGGAATACAAGAAATATGAAAATGGCAAATCTAAATATATCTGAATATACAGAGAAAACAGAATTAGTGGAAATGATTCTGCAGAGGCCAAGACCCTGAAAAGGCTTTTTTCCTTTCCTGCCTTTAGGCTGTATTGAGCCCAGAGGGAATGTGACCTCAACGCCCCAGACCTGCCAACCTTGACATTTCTTTTTGAGTAGCACTCTTTCACAAGGACATCTCGGCTTCCCCTCAGAATTGCTTTAGGGTATCAAACAGCTAAGTGCTACACTCTGGAGAGTTCAGAGGATGAAATTATCAGTAAAAAAATAATGAGATTAGATATGATTGTTTCAGTTTAAATTTAATTTTGTTTACCTTAGTATAGATGAAACCTTTTTAATTCATACCAACTGAAAATTATTTCAAGTACAGAAAATAGCCATTTTTGTAGTATGTTGGTATTTTATTTACTGTCAAAACAAAACAAATTGAAATGTATAAGCTTCTAAAAACAGAGAAACAAAGCACTTTCAAAAAAATGAAAAAAAAAAACTTGTAAATAGTCACTGAGTCTGCACCAAATGTAACAGCTATCCACAAAGTGAGTGTTTGGAACAGAAAGGAATCCAACAGGTCAAACTGCACTTTCAGATCTTGAATGTTTAGCTTCATAGGTGGCTGACCTGGCTTTCCTGAGCAAGGTGTCACTAAAGGTTTGTGTGTGACACACTTGCTGCTTCGCTGACATCATGGCTTTGTGCGTTACCAGTGATCTTAGCATGTCTGTGCTCAGGCTGGCTCTGTGTTGGGTTTTGTTTTTGGTCACCAAGCTGAACACTCTTTCACAGTCAGCATTACTGTGCAAGATGACCAAAATGCCGAGCGCGGTAACATTACAGTAATGCCCGATTCTTTTAGACAGAAATATAAAGTTTCCTTCTACAGGATTCCTGCTGATCCAGACAGGAGGGTAAAATGGATTTCAGCGATTAAAAGAGAAAAAAAAGAAAAAGACTGGACCCATTCGTTTGTAGTGAGCGCTTCATAAAGTTAATATCAGTAAGCATATATCAGTAGTTCTGATATTACGTTATTATTATTAGTCGTAGTAGTATTAAGTCCAACTTTAACAAGCTTACTTGTAAGGCCGTTGTTTTCATAAATATTTAGCTATACAGTTAAACAGGATTACACTTATGCGGGTCGATTATTCCCAGTCCTTACATATATATATATTTTTTTTTTACCGTTAACAAAATCGATAATGCTACATTAATGATCTTACTGAACTTCAATATAAAATCACAAACCAGCCGTTTATGACTTAAAGCACAACGAGAGAGGGAGAGAGGGGGCGGGGCAGACGCTGCTAGGCAACCGGCTCCTGAACATTCCACTCCGCTGAGCAGAGACCGTTAGGATTTAAAAATGCCAAAGTTCCGAGCGGCGTCAGGCGCTTCGTTTAATTAACACACCGTTGCTGATATTTTAATTTTGAAGATAACCATATTTTAAATACTCAAATAGCACTGTATTAAAAACTACTTTACTTCAGTTCCAGACCGTTTTCTAACAAATAAAAGAAGGTACGTATTTATAATAAGTATATTTGTTATGATATTAAAACTAAACGAATGTGCTGCAGTTTGGTGTATCATGTATTTATTTATAAAATGTTGCAGTGTTTCTTTTTTTTTAATATTAATATTTTATTGTTTTCACAAAATAACATCCATTCATTATCAGTTAATCTGCTAGTGTAATCAAATCTCAATATTACTCGTCAGTAATTCATACACAGACACGCTGTGGTAACTTCAAGAAGTTAAAATGTAAGGCTGAATTACAGTTTAACCAAATAAATAAATAAATACATTAATGACGATATGAAACAAAAATACGTTTTGGTAGCTCGTAGGTATTTAAATTACAAAATGCGACCCGTTTTAGAAATGGATTTATATACTAACTGCCGTATTAATCTAAATGATATTTCAGAGTGTTTGAGGTGCAGACTCGCATAGGTGATTTGTAAAATCCAGTAGTGTTGTAGCGGTCCGTGTGTTTGTGTTTCGTGTTGTGTATTCGCTCTTGTCTCCCCTGTCTGGGTGCTGTTATTACCGCTGTATTGTGTTCCTCCCCTCGTCTGTATTCCCTGTAGCTGCGGGTTCGCTCTGTCTCTGTGGCTGTGCGAGCTGTCCTGCACGCAGGGTGCGCCCTGCTCCCTGTCATTGGCTGTTAGTTGTGTGTGCCCATTGGTCCTGGTGAGCGGCTGGGGACCAATGGGATAGCTGTTCGCTCCGGCACCTGATTAGCATAAAGGGACGGAGCTGAGTTATAAAAGGGGGCGTTGCATGCTGTATTTGTTGTTGTTCCAGGTTAAGCTGCGAAGCGTATAGAGCAGTGGCGTGGTCTGCAGTGTGCTGACAGATGGCAGTTTAAATAAAGCTTTGAACCTGAAAGCAGAGTGTTGTCTCCTTCTCTTCTTCTTACTGAGTGAAACGCTACAATGTGTTAAGAAACTATAACGCCACATTACTTACCGCTCGGGGGAAACAGAAATTATTAATTTGGAAAGAATTCGCTGTGAGATTATTTGGATAAATACTCAGAATTATAGATGCATGGACTTTTGATTAAAATATACCCACATGTATTTTTGTTTCATGTCGTAATTTATTTATTTGTGTATTTATTTAAACTTTAACTGGCGCTTTCATTTGAACCTCTTGCTGGTGCCACGGCTTGTCTGTGTATCTATTCACTGATATTTGAGATTGTGTTTAGTACACACTAGCAGCTGAGCTGATAATCTTATTGATGTTATTTTGAGAAAACAATAAAGCGTTAATACTGTATTACAAAAAAGAACTCGACGTGTTGTAACTTGTGCGGGTGATGTCATAGGTTGTCATGGCAGCGCCGATCATCACGGGAGGGGTTATCCGGGACAAACGCTTCCTTCGCCGGGTCGGAGAAACGCTGGAGTTCCGCTGGCTTCTCAATACGGATCCCGAGGTATCCAACCTGAATATCTAAATCAATACAGTGACAACAAAGGAATGTGACATCTAACCCTAATGACTACATTAATGAAGCAGTAATACACGACAGGGTGTGTGTTTTATCATGAGGTAATATCACCACACCTTGGGCGCGTTGTGAGGCACTAGACGAAGTGGAGTTCTTCAACCGTCCAGGAAGTGAGGATATTACCTCATGATAACACACACACCCTGGAGTGTATTAATGCTATTATTAAATGGGTCTGTGAGTGTGTTGTTTTTGGTAAATGAAGACTTTAAACTTTATTTTAATAATTTTTTTTGTGGTTTTGTAGTTGATCCCAGCGATTGCTGTCATGCTGACTCGAGTGGTTTTGTAGTTAATCTCAGGGATTGCTGTCAAGCTGACTCGAGTGGTGTTGTAGTTAATCTCAGGGATTGATGTCATGCTGACTCGAGTGGTGTTGTGGTTAATCTCAGGGATTGCTGTCATACTGCTGACTGACTCGAGTGGTGTTGTAGTTAATCTCAGGGATTGCTGTCATGCTGACTCGAGTGGTGTTGTAGTTAATCTCAGGGATTGCTGTCATGCTGACTCGAGTGGTGTAGTTAATCTCAGGGATTGCTGTCGTGCTGACTCGAGTGGTGTTGTAGTTAATCTCAGGGATTGCTGTCATGCTGACTGACTCGAGTGGTGTTGTAGTTAATCTCAGGGATTGCTGTCGTGCTGACTCGAGTGGTGTTGTAGTTAATCTCAGGGATTGCTGTCATGCTGACTCGAGTGGTGTTGTAGTTAATCTCAGGGATTGCTGTCATGCTGACTCGAGTGGTGTTGTAGTTAATCTCAGGGATTGCTGTCATGCTGACTCGAGTGGTGTTGTAGTTAATCTCAGGGATTGCTGTCATGCTGGCTCGAGTGGTGTTGTAGTTAATCTCAGGGATTGCTGTCATGCTGACTCGAGTGGTGTTGTAGTTAATCTCAGGGATTGCTGTCATGCTGACTCGAGTGGTGTTGTAGTTAATCTCAGGGATTGCTGTCATGCTGACTCGAGTGGTGTTGTAGTTAATCTCAGGGATTGCTGTCATGCTGACTCGAGTGGTGTTGTAGTTAATCTCAGGGATTGCTGTCATGCTGACTCGAGTGGTGTTGTAGTTAATCTCAGGGATTGCTGTCATGCTGACTCGAGTGGTGTTGTAGTTAATCTCAGGGATTGCTGTCATGCTGACTCGAGTGGTGTTGTAGTTAATCTCAGGGATTGCTGTCATGCTGACTCGAGTGGTGTTGTAGTTAATCTCATGGATTGCTGTCATGCTGACTGACTCGAGTGGTGTTGTAGTTAATCTCAGGGATTGCTGTCATGCTGACTCGAGTGGTGTTGTAGTTAATCTCAGGGATTGCTGTCATGCTGACTCGAGTGGTGTTGTAGTTAATCTCAGGGATTGCTGTCATGCTGACTGACTCGAGTGGTGTTGTAGTTAATCTCAGGGATTGCTGTCGTGCTGACTGACTCGAGTGGTGTTGTAGTTAATCTCATGGATTGCTGTCATGCTGACTCGAGTGGTGTTGTAGTTAATCTCAGGGATTGCTGTCATGCTGACTCGAGTGGTGTTGTAGTTAATCTCAGGGATTGCTGTCATGCTGACTGACTCGAGTGGTGTTGTAGTTAATCTCAGGGATTGCTGTCATGCTGACTCGAGTGGTGTTGTAGTTAATCTCAGGGATTGCTGTCATGCTGACTGACTCGAGTGGTGTTGTAGTTAATCTCAGGGATTGCTGTCATGCTGACTCGAGTGGTGTTGTAGTTAATCTCAGGGATTGCTGTCATGCTGACTGACTCGAGTGGTGTTGTAGTTAATCTCAGGGATTGCTGTCATGCTGACTCGAGTGGTGTTGTAGTTAATCTCAGGGATTGCTGTCATGCTGACTCGAGTGGTGTTGTAGTTAATCTCAGGGATTGCTGTCATGCTGACTCGAGTGGTTTTGTAGTTAATCTCAGGGATTGCTGTCATGCTGACTCGAGTGGTGTTGTAGTTAATCTCAGGGATTGCTGTCATGCTGAATGACTCGAGTGGTGTTGTAGTTAATCTCAGGGATTGCTGTCATGCTGAATGACTCGAGTGGTGTTGTAGTTAATCTCAGGGATTGCTGTCATGCTGACTGACTCGAGTGGTGCTGTTGGCGTATCGATTTTATTTACTGTGATGAGACCGCTTCACAGAAAGAAGTTCCGCACTGTTGTGTTATCACCAGATATCTAATGGCTAGGGAGAATCTAGTATTTTCACCAATTGTTTGTACCCATTTCATAATAACAAATAACATGATGTCTAAACCTCATATCTGAATGAATAACAGCAAATCAATATGGCATCTAAACCTAATATCTAATAAATAGGGTGACCAGATTTTCAAAGCTGAAAACCGGGACACATTGTTAAATAATTGACAAGACTAATTAAACCATTTAAATACAGGCTGTTTTAATGGCTATTTAAACAGCATATCCATCCTGTCACTGGCAGCTCTTTTATTTATTTCATTTTCTTAAGCAGATAGCTCATTTCAGTTCACTCCTGGGTGTATCATTTGCGGCTATTTAGTTTAAGTAGCCATATTGTGTTATATACGTATTGCTACTTTTACATTGAGTTTAATAATAATAATAATAATAATAATAATAATAATAATGATTCAATACATTTACGGTTTGGCATTTCTTTCTTTTTGTTTCTATTTTTACTCCCTGTGTCAGGACGGCTCTGTTTCTTGACGTTGTTGATGTGTTTAACCTGGTGGATTCGGATGCTTGCATCCTCTCACTGCTCTGCCTAGTGTCTGGACTAAATCCCACCAGAACTGAGCAGCTACGAATTACTGTGTTAGACACAATTAGATTCATATTGAATGTAAACTCAATGGGAACGCACGGCGCACTGAGGAATAAGCATGTATGTATGTGTTAATCACTTTATACAAATATTGCTCTTGATGACCCTCGTGTCTTTTTATTTTATTTTGTTTTTGCTGCAGACGCCATAAACTGAAAGCGTTTGTTTCCGTTGTTTTGACAGAAGGTATTTATAGTGAGTCGCGCCCCAGCCCAGAGTGAGCAGAGCTGGCCTTTGTCCTCCAGGGGGCAGTAACTCTCCTGCACTTACATTCGCTTTCCAGGTCGAAACACACATTACAGCAAACACGCCTTTTCATTTGAACACATCTGGCGCTGCACTGGGTTAAAGGAATATCTCTGTTTGTCAAACACACGCTTTCACACAGCGTTGCACTTCCTCGCCACCTGGAGGGTGAAACTGTCCCCGCCCCTCCACTGGCCTTTTTCTTGTTGGTAACCAATCAGCTGCTGCCTCCCCTATTGACTGACATGCTTTCAGCCAGTAACCTTGAAGACACTGCTGAGGTGAGCGAGGAAGAGAAGTTGTAACAGACTGCCAGAGAATATTTTATTATTTGTTTCTTAGCAGGCACCCTTATCCAGTTCGACTTAAAGTTGTTACAAAGTATCACATTCAAGATAATAGCAGTTATAAAGTACAATAAAATCAGTAGTAAGAGCAATTTCAAATGAGAAAATAAAAAACACAGTAAATAATTATGTTTTGGAGTGATTTCGACTAAGAGCAGTTAAATTTACAAAGATCTGGTTATAAGAGTAAATTCCATTAAGAGCAAGTAGTCAGTACAATAAATAGAGAAGAACAATTTCAAATAAGCAATTACAAAAAATGTGAATACGGTTACCTTTAAAAGTAAAATTAAGAGATACAGAAAATATAATTGGGCATTTCCACGCTAACGGGGTGCACCTGTGTAACACAAAGTTTAAACATAAAGCTCATGGTTTTGTTGCTTGCACACAATTATGAGATGCCTATTTCCAAGGCAACGTTGTGAGGGTGTGCTGAGCGGCTGATGTTAAACAGGGACGAGGCACAACCACAGAGGTCAGGTACCAACCTCCAGCCCACCCCGAGCTCCTCATACTCACCTCTTTGATACCTTATCTCAGGGAGGTCCCTCCCCCAGCAAAACCATTACTGGGCAAATACCCATAATAATTAAATACATAAATCCATTATTATTTACTCAATAAGAATGCTTTACTTCACATTCATTTCAATATACACTCAATCTTACCCTAAAATTTACCATTATTAAAATAGGATTCAGCAAATTCAACATTCCCTCTATGGAAAAGGTAAGCCGAGTCCTGAAAGAACAGCGCATATCCAGCATGAGCCTCAGGAGTGCGTTCCCCTTCCCATACAGACAACAGCCTGCCACAGAGAACAAGCAGACATGCATCACCTGAGCGCCTTCAATCCAATGGTGAGCACCATGTCTATCACTGATTGTTAATCTTCAAAATCACATCTCCTGTATGTAGAAGCATTTTCATTAGCAAAGAATACTGAAAATATACAAGTTCACTTTACCAGCAGTGTGCACCCTGCTACCCAAAATGATATATCACACTCAAAAAAACAACAAATGTATAAATACAGATTTCATTCTTATGCCATTCCCCGATCCCGGACAAGCAGACACACACAGATTGAATAAACATTCAGTTATGAGGTAGTTTTATCTGTCCATTAACAGAAAGAAAGTGAATCAGTTTTTAGTTTGCAGTTTCGTTTTTGAAGCTAGTGTGGGTAGAGAACCGCTTTCTGGCTGAGTGAAGTTTAAACAGCGTGTCTTACTACAGTCAGAGAGAGAATTAGGGTAGGGTGAGGGAAGGGGCCCCCCTTAAGGATAATTCATATCTGTCATATAAACAAATGTACATTTCAACCCTTTTTATGTTCTAAATAAACTCATATGCAGCCTCCATATCTGAGTATAAGCAGGTGTCTCTAGTGATATCATAAATGCACAAAAAAACAAAAATCACATTTTTGAGAAAGGGGGCTTCTTACCCCCACATGCCACTCCAATATATGTTCACTCAAAAACACATCTCTCAAACATTTGAACTATACACTTCCATGTCCAGAAAAAAATTTCTTCAACTTAACTTTTTCAGACAAAATTATCTACACTATATTTCCAGTGTGGGATATCCTATTTTAATATTTAATCTCAAAGAAATCAAGCTGCAACTTGTCAATTTACTCAAACATTTACACATGTGTTAAGTTTCAATTAGCATGGAAATGCCCATATATACACACACACACATGCATATTGTAAATGCAGTCTACCTGCTGAGGTTTACTTTTCACACTTTTAACACACAGAGCCAGACACAGAAAGGTACTTTAGCACTTTTATTATTTACAATAACAAAGAAAACAAAACAAAAACCAAACTCCTTTTCGGAGCACTAACTAAAACTTCCTCCTGCAACTAACTATGGCTGGACAGCTAAGCCGTTTACCAGCCAAACCAAGCCCCTTTTTAAACACACAGTTCACACACAGTACCTTCTTCAGGGCTCTTCAGCAGCTGGCTTGTGCTTCTTCAGCCAGTCTGCCTACAGCTGCTACTCCATCAGCCCTGACTGCAGGGCTTCTCCTGCTCTTATGCAGGGCTTAATTGGTCTCAGGTGCTTCCCATTTCCTCTGCAAACCTGTTGCCTTCTGGGTAATGTAGTCCTGCTGGTTCCTCCAGGACTACATTTGTTCCTCTTCCTCCCCCTACTCTGTCACAATATATATTTGTGTATGTATGTATTGCACTTTGTTCTTCATTGCTAGTCATTTAATAGCAGTACTATATGTGTCCAGGTTTATACTGCAGTAGGGGGTTCACTCAATTGCAGGAAGGTTCACATTGTGTGTTTTTCACATCATTTCATGGAGTTTTGCTTCAGGTTATACCAGTGCAGATTCATTCTTTTTAATCTACACATTTGTTTTTGTGTTGCATTTTATTGTATGTGTAAAACACTGTAGACTCAATAAAAGGAGTAATGAAGTGGTGCCCCTCGATGTGCTATCCTCTAGAATCACAGCTGTGCAGGGCTTTGAGGTTGTGTTACTGGTAATATGTAGGCCTGGTGATTTCTTTTGTTGTTTTTATTTATCTTTGAAAGTCACCTTCTGGTACCATTTCACTGTGACAGACACGTTTACTGTAAAAGATAAGACCCCATTATTAACACATCCCATTAATAATAATGAAACAGATCTGTTAACACGATAGCAACCTAAACTAAAGCTTTAACAGTATAGCAAATAAAGACTAACACTTGCAAGACAATAGCATTTATCTTTACCATGAAGCCTCCCACTTCACACTTCAGAATTGGGTACACACACAGACGCACACTCTTTATTCCTAACTTCAATACATAATAAACTTGACGTGTACTTTCGGCTGCTGAAATGCAGGTGAGCCTGCATCCTGTTGACAGTGCTATGGCAGGTGAATCAGTCCCAGTGTGGATCTACACCCTATTGACAGTGCTATGGCAGGTGAATCAGTCCCAGTGTGGCTCTACACCCTATTGACAGTGCTATGGCAGGTGAGTCAGTCCCAGTGTGTCTCTACACCCTATTGACAGTGCTATAGCAGGGGTTCCTATTCTTTCCCATCCTCTGTCCATACAGACAGACACACACACACACACTCTGACACACACACACACAGTGTCAGTGCTATAACACAGTGTCTGGGTATTACTAGCTTCAGTACCCCAGGATTTTCAATTAGGTTTAAAGTATGTGGCATACATACAAGGAGAGGGAGAGTGGGAGAGGGGTGTCCCCGTCCCACTTGGACATTTTTGAAAAAGGGATTAAAATGATATTTAATCCCAACACAGTGTGTTACGGGACTCCAGTATACAGAAAGGAAACACAAGCAGTTTATTTTATGCAGTTACATCGACTTTAAATGCTTCAGCAATCTAGTACAGAGAGAACAAAATACAGTTCCATTAGTCTCTGAGGGCAGAGGCACACAAAGACACACAGAAGCACACAAGACACACAGAGACACTCATAGGCACTGGAACAGATGGTCTTCTATCGCTGCTCCTCTTCTATGGCTGCTCACTAACCTATTCCTCACTCACTTCTTACACACCCTCTCACTACGTGACCTTGTGATCTAAACTCCTTCTTCAGCTTACTTTACAACTTATTCACAGCTTATTCTACAGCCTATTTTACGATCCTCCATCCTATCTCCTCAGGACACTGTTGATAGTTTCTGTGATTAACGTCTATTTCCCTGAGATATGGTGCAGTTGTTTCATATCCTCCTCTAGCTCTCATTCATTTCTTTTCAGGGAGTTGGTTACTAGGCATTGCTATCTCGAGCTTCTTTTGAGAACAGAGACCACATGTGTAACCTCTCCTTCTCTCTTCAAACCCTAACCCTAACCTCTCCTTCTCTCTTCAAACCCTAACCCTAACCTCTCCTTTTCTCTTCAAACCCTAACCCTAACCTCTCCTTCTCTCTTCTAACCCTAACCTCTCCTTCTCTCTTCTAATCCAAGCCCTAACCTCTCCTTCTCTCTTCAAACCCTAACCCAAAGCGTTTTTGTACACTTTCCTACCTATACCACTGGTTAGAGAAAGCGTCGGTTCTCCTAGTGGCCCCCAAGTGGCCCAGGAGAGTCTGGTTTTCAACCCTGTGCCAGCTGTTGCACGGCCAGCCCTGGGAGAATCCACTTTGCTTGGATCTCCTCAGTCAGGCGAAAGGCTCTCTTTGGCACCCTGAACCGGGCAGGTTCCGGCTATGGGTCTGACCCCTAAAAGGGGCCGCTGGTTAACCCTAGGGCTATCAGATGCGGTTGTGGGTACGTTGCAGTGCACTAGGGCAGACTCCACTAGGTCTCTGTACACCTATAAGCGGAGCTATTTCCAAGCTTGGTGTCTGGCTGGAAGCCATGACCCAATATCTTTCCCTATGCCATGCTGGTAGGTCACCATCCACTTTGAAGGTGTATTTAGCGACTATCTCTGCTTGCCATGCCCCCATAGATTTGGTGTCTCCGGGTGCACATTTCTTGGAGCCTTAATATTGTACTGGAGGCTCTCACGAAGGCCCAGTTTGATGCAATACACTCCATAGAGCTGAAATACCTGTCTATGAAGACAGACTTCCTCTTGGCTATCACCTCCGCTAAGCAGGTCAGTCAGCTGCAGGCACTGTCTGTGCACAGCTCCTGCATGCGTATTTGGGAGGATGGCATCAGAGTGTCTCTGCACACCAACCCTGCTTTCCTCCCCAAGGTTATCACAGCCTTCCACATTAATCCATCTGTGGAACTGGAGTCCTTCCATCCACCCCTGTTTGTTTCAACAGAAGATGAAAGATTGAATTTCCTCTGCCCAGAGTGGGCATTGAGATGCTACGTGCATAGGACAAGAGCTCTGTGTCAGTCTGACCAGCTCTTAGTCTGTCACGGACCCTAGGACAGCCCTTCTCTAAGCAACGTCTGTCATATTGAATTGTGGATACAGTCTCGACTGCGTATAATAGTGCTGGCTTGCCCCCACCTGGTAGGGTAGCCGCACACTCCACTAGAGGTTTGGCTACATCTTGGGCCATCTTCAGAGGGGCCTCGATGTCTGATATTTGTACTGTGGCTAGCTGGGCTACGCCGCATACCTTCTCCAGGTTCTACTGTCTTAATGTGGTAGACCCTGCCCTGCCTTCATTAGGCACAAGGGTCCTTGAGGGTGTAAGTTCACACCGCTATCCTCTGGGTTAGACAGTGCTTGTGCATCCCTCATATGCTGCCGTTCCTTCTCCCTCGTGACGGCTCTGGTATACATTATCCCATACGTAATGTCTTGGTGGTCGTCTTCAAATTGAAAGGGAACGTTAGGTTACTTACTGTAACCCTGGTTCCCTGAAAGAGAAGACGACCACCAACTGCGAGGTTGCATCGCCTTCACGGGTTCGATGGAAAAAGAGAAATGGCTTCCTCAGGATGACAGTATTATTCCCTCGGTGGGCGGGACCGAGTGCATCATCCCAGGAAGGGGCCTATCGGCAGCTCTGGTATAGAGAGTTCAGTGATACCTAACCAATGGGCATATCCCATATGTAATGTCTTTGGTGGTTGTCTTCTCTTTCAGGGAACCAGAGTTATGGTAGGTAACCTAACATTATGAGATATGCCTTCGGTTTTCACAAATTATCGCTGGAATTCACAGGTAAAACAATAGTTGTGAAATAATTAATGTCCAGTTGTTTTGAAAGCTCTATAGCAGCTGTAAATAAGGTAAACAAGCTTTTTTCTGCACGCCGGGTCTGTATGCGCTGTGCAGAGCGAATATTAAAACAAATGCCGAATATTGAACGTCAAGCTAATTTTACCGCTGTTAAGTTAAACCTTCTTTCCTTTGCTGTCTTCCACAACAAAATCCCGATGGTAAAAACGGGTCTAACTGTGATATAGTTTTAAATCTTGCGAACAGTCAGGATTTAAAACTGTCATTTCCAGTGTTTTCCGGTGTTAATTGGCTATACACTGATTTATTTATTTATTTATTTTTGGTATGGTGGTGTTTTATCGGTTTTTATCGGTTGTATTGCAGATCAGAAGCCCTATTTATAATGCAATCTTCATTAACAGTAAAATAATAATAATAATCATGACCATGAAACATAAATATAAGTAATTGCTATTACAATAGAGAGCAAGGATTTAACATATTGCCCATTCTTCACTAGTTAGATCTTTTTAAAAGTGATTCTATTATTTGTAATGTTAAACTGCAGTTACAGTGTGATTTTATGCAGCACTGGTTTTTGTTGTGAATGAATGCAAACACGTTCCTCCTTATTCTATGAGTGATGCGGTTTGCTCAGAATTCCACCTGCGGTCGGGTAGTCTTCACTCGAGCTTCATCCCAAGCGTGGACACTTTGTGGCTGTTTATCGGTGTTTATAGTTCAGGCACCTCGTACAGAAAAGTGTTTTGTGAACTGTTTGTAAAACATGTAAAGAATAAAAGCACACCTAACTTTTTTTTTTGGATTTGAGTGCATGTTCGTGTGTTTGGTCTCTGTGTGTGTTCACAAGTCAAAGCCTCCTTCCTGGCTTTAGAGAAGAGAGTGCCGTGCCTGTGTTGTTATGATATGCTGAAATAAAGTTGCTGAATGTAATCAGACTGCATCCAGTTGATTTTATCAACTCGTCATTCAAACCGGAGACTGGTTGCTATTGTGGTTACTGCGTTGACGCCGACAGCAAACACTATTCCAGTCCACGCACCTGGACTCACAGGGCCCTCTGGTGGTCCTTTAAGGAGAGTACACCTGCGGCAACTCTAGGTGATATGTGAGACAGCGCTCCCTACTGGTCAAGATGGGAATGAGGACCCATTGTTAGACCCTGGAGCCCCACTAGACTAAGTGAGGTCATATCTACAGAGTAGAGAAAAACTCAAAATGAACGCAGAAATGCAGATATGTGACCATAAAGTGGCATAGTCTGCTTCATGACAGGAGGCGCTTTGAATAAAGTCATGCTGTAACCCTTTCAAGACTAGCTTATTTATTTAAACCTGCAGACAATGTCAGCAACTGCTGGTGAAATGGTGATCAGCTATGACTTGGGACCTGTTACAAAATGAACAGCAAATAGATTAATTATGGAGTGTAGACAAGAAACAGCTGATATAGATCCATTCAACCAGCACCCAGTCTCCTCAACCACACTGTATAGAAAGGGATCCATCGCTATAGAGCAGTCTCTGTTCAGCCCCTGTGCTGCCCATCACCCAGTCTCCTGAACCACACTGTATAGAAAGGGATCCATCTCTATAGAGCAGCCTTGTTAGAGGACTGCAGTCTCTGTGAAAATAGTAATAATAATAAAAAAGATGCCATAGATTGAGATTGAAATTTTATTGAAATAAATTAGCAAAAATACATTCAGAAATACAGAGTAGTAGAGCATCATTATCATGCACAACCCTTCATACAATACAATGACATGAATCACATATTTTCTTTGGTACAGCTCGTGTGATTTCTATGTGTTTGCATGAGATGAACATGTTTCATGAATGCATGGATTTGCCCCCCTCCCCTCTGCTCCCCATACACTATAATGAGAAATAAAACTTTCAGTGACCCTGTTATTTTTATTACAGTAATGTAAATTTTACAGTAATGTAAATTAAATATCAGAAAAAATTACATTTCCATTTAAATCATAAACTGTAGCAAACCACCCTACTCATAGCCTTAATGACTTCACCCCATGTTGCATTGCACCCTGCAGACTGCACATATATTTCTGTGTGATAATGCAGACCTATTTAAAGACCATAGGGGGCGCCACAGTGCTAGTATATGCTGCAGCTTCACTTGCATTGCGACAGGCTCCAGTCTTGGAGGGCTTTTCCTCCAGGTAGAAACACAGCCATGGTTGGAACGCAGACCTGGACTGGAAGAGACCAGCTTGCTGAGCTGCACTAGGACAACTCGTCTCACTTACCAGACAGAGGCTCAGAGTGACCCAGGCTAGAGCTGCCCATGTCATTTCACTGGAGGATCATGTGAAAAAGAGAACTCTCCTTCATCTGCCATCTACCTTAGCCCTGTCCTCCTGATAAGCAATTCAACACCTGTATCCTGGCTGCTGTTTGTAATGTACTGCAGCATCAAGACCTTCCAGGTGATTGTATCATTATACAGGAGCTTGCTCCCTTCCTCCCTCAGTAAATGTGTTTGTGGTGCCCTCTATGGGATTTAATAGTACACTGCAAGTTGTACATTCATTCTGTAAATCCATGCTCTGCCATGCCATGGTGAAGAGGCCTGTTACTCTGTTACCACTCTGAATATATTCTTTACAAGGTGAAAGAAACTTGCACCAGCAACTAATGTAACCTCTATTAGAATCATTTACTACATTAAAACACACACACCAGCACCTTAATATAAATGTGCTGCACCAGTAAATAATTTAACATATATTTAAATTACCATTAAATTAAAACACACACACCTCACCTTAATATAAATATGTGCTGCACCAGTAAATAATTGAATATATATTTAAATTATCATTAAATTAAAAACACACGCCATCACCTTAATATAAATATGTGCTGCACCAGTAAATAATTGAACATATATTTAAATTATCATTAAATTAAAACACACACACCTCACCTTAATATAAATATGTGCTGCACCAGTAAATAATTGAACATATATTTAAATTATCATTAAATTAAAAACACACACACACCTCACCTTAATATAAATATGTGCGGCACCAATAAATAATTGAATATATATTTAAATTATCATTAAATTAAAAACACACACACACCTCACCTTAATATAAATATGTGCGGCACCAATAAATAATTGAATATATATTTAAATTATCATTAAATTAAAACACACACCCCATCACCTTAATATAAACCAGTGCTGCACCAGTAGATAATGTCAGAGTAATATAAACCAGTAGATAATGTCAGATTAATATAAACCAGTAGATAATGTCAGAGTAATACAAACCAGTAGATAATGTCAGATTAATATAAACCAGTAGATAATGTCAGAGTAATATAAACCGTAGATAATGTCAGAGTAATATAAACCAGTAGATAATGTCAGATTAATATAAACCAGTAGATAATGTCAAATTAATATAAACCAGTAGATAATGTCAGAGTAATATAAACCAGTAGATAATGTCAGATTAATATAAGACAGTGCTGCTCTGAAAGCCCACGCTTGTCATTGTGGGCGCTGGTATCTCACGGCTTGAAGTACTTCTCCTTCTCCTCCTCCTCCTCTTCCTCTTCCTCCTTGTGGAATATCTCCCCGTCTTGTTTTCTCCAGCGCAGATTAACACCGTCCATTGGAAAGTTCTTGGAGAGGTGCTCCCGAATCTGAAACAGCAACACAAGAAACACAGTGTTATCAAGGAGCACCACATCTCTCTGTGTATCTATCAGGGAAACGAGAGGAAACTAGAAGGAACTAAAGGGAAGCAAAGTCAACATGAGATTAGCTCATCAGTGTCACACGAAGTCCAGTACACAGGAAGCAGTGTCAGTTTGGATTTCTGAAAGGGCGTGTCACCTACCTGCTCTAAAATGGCTTCGCTCACTTTAGGGTCTTCCAGATTCACTCCTTTGGGTACGTTTAGTTTGACCCTTGCTGTTGCCATCTTATCTGTGCAGACAAAAAGAAGAGTTCACACAGCCATTAAATAAACTCCATGTCAAACAATAAGACCCCACGTAGTCTGTAATGTGCAGCACAGAAGAGATCACACAGCCATTAAATAAACCCCATGTCAAACAATAAGACCCCACGTAGTCTGTAATGTGCAGCACAGAACGGGAGCAGCGTTCCATTTTTAGATTCTGAGAAATGTGCCGTTTTAACTGAGAAAGGATCAATTATCAGTGAGGAACCTTCGACGACGCACTAACCCTTTGAATGTATTCATTTTGTTGCATTATACAATTTTGAAATATAATTTAATTAAAAAAACTGCCTTTGTTTAATATTGCTAATTACAGCTTTATTAAAACACAGGTAGCATAGAAATAAATAAAGTAAACAATAATTAAACACGCAATTCATTTTCCTTCCAGCCAGCCTTGAACGCAATGTCTTAGATCTCAGTTTTCAGTATAGTGAATGCAGTGTCTTAGATCTCAGTTTTCAGCATAGTGAATGCAGTGTCTTAGACCTCAGTTTTCAGCATAGAGAATGCAGTGTCTTAGATCTCAGTTTTCAGCATAGTGAATGCAGTGTCTTAGAGCTCAGTTTTCAGTATAATGAATGCAGTGTCTTAGATATCAGTTTTCAGCATAGTGAATGCAGTGTCTTAGATCTCAGTTTTCAGCATAATGAATGCAGTGTCTTTGACCTCAGTTTTCAGCATAGTGAATGCAGTGTCTTAGATCTCAGTTTTCAGTATAATGAATGCAGTGTCTTAGTTGGTGCAGCTGTCATGTTGAGTTTCAGCAGCAGAGACACGCGAGTGAAGTCACCTAAACTCAACTTGCAAACAAATGCACGTGGTATGTCGTCTTCAATCACTACACTGTACACTTCCATGTGTATTTTCAACTCTAATATTGTGATTACATTTTTACCAGTTTCTAAAAGCTTGACATGATGATATTTCTGAAATGGTCATCTTTTAAAAGGGTAATAAAACAAAACTGTACTTACCTTGAGAGACCGGAGTGGAAGGGGGCCTCGAGGATTCTGCTTCTGTAACAAGAAAAAGAGAAAAAAAGAAAGTTTATAACAAAGCCAGATTCCTGCAGTGGTTCTGAATCCACTGAAGTGATTACACTGCATACCTTGAGAGACCGGAGTGGAAGGGGGGCTTGTGGGGTCTGAATCTGTAAAGAAAACACACAACAACAAGATTTAGTGTTTCCTGTTTCAAGTCTATAGTTCAAATGCATTTAAATGAAACTGTGTCTATGCTGCTGTCTCCACCAGGGCAATAAATGAAGTCATTTATTACAAAGCCACATTCAAACTGAACTAGTGCACTCCATACCTTTAGAGGCTGGTGTTGAGAGAAGGCTTGAGAGGTTTGGATTTACAGGAGTAAAAATACATCATTTGCATTTCTACATTATTGTTTAAATATATTTGAGTGAAATTGTGCGTGAAATTGTGTGTGTGTGTGTGTGTGAGTGTGTGTATGAGTGTGTATCAGTCAGTGTATCAGTCAGTGTGTGAGTGTGTGTGTGTGTCAGTGTGTGTGTGTGTGTCAGTGTATGTGTGTGTGTGTCAGTGTGTGTGTCAGTGTGTGTGTGTGCATGTATGTGTGTGTGTCAGTGTGTGTGCGTGTGTATTTGTGTGTGTGTGTCAGTGTGTGTGTGTGTGTGTGTCAGAGTGTCTGTGTGTGTGTGTGTCAGTGTGTGTGTGTGTTTGTCAGTGTGTGTGTGTGTGTGTGTGTGTGTGTCAGTGTGTGCGTGTGCGTGTGTGTCAGTGTGTGTGTGTGTCAGTGTGTGTCAGTGTGTGTGTGTGTCAGTGTGTGTGTGTGTCAGTGTGTGTGTGTGTCAGTGTGTGTGTAAGTGTGTGTGTGTGTCAGTGTGTGTGTGTGTGTGTGTCAGTGTGTGTGGTGCTGTCATCACCAGGGCAATGGTGAACTCACTGTTGAGTTAGTGAAGTTGATAAGAGCACTGAGATTCATTTATAACTCATGGTGTGGGCTGTCAATCACACTGAACAAACTGCCATCTTCAAACTGCACTTACCTTGAGAGACCGGAGTGGAAGGGGGGCTCGAGGATTCTCCTTCTGTAAAAAGAAAAAGAGAAAAAAGAAAGTTTATAACAAAGCCAGATTCCTGCTGTTGATCTGAATCCACTGAAGTGATTACACTGCATACCTTGAGAGACCGGAGTGGAAGGGGGGCTTGTGGGGTCTGAATCTGTAAAGAAAACACACAACAACAAGATTTAGTGTTTCCTGTTTCAAGTCTATTGTTCAAATGCATTTTAATGAAACTGTGTCTATGCTGCTGTCTCCACCAGGGCAATGCTGACAATGACATGGTTTATTGTTTTCAAATAAATATAATAAATAGACAGTAAGAATGTTTATCACAGCACACGTCTCTCCTGGGTATAACAATGAGGTGTAGCTGCTCCCTCTCACACTCTTAATGAAGGGGCTGGATTCTGGTTCTTCAGATTTCTAGGCTACACCCTGCCCTGCTCTGGAGGTCAGACAGCTACTGTAGGATCAGATGGACTGAGCCTCTGAGTCCCTGCTCACAGACTGGGGTACAAACACTGAGCTGAACAAGAGCACAGACTGAACAGGGAGCCTTCAATCACAGCAGAACAAGGGTACTGATAGATGCAATCCACATCACCCCATTACCTCTGGAAGGATAGACCATCCCATCAGCCTGAGCAGGGAGCCTGTGATTGATTCTCAAAGTGGAAACTGCTAGATTTGTCACCACCAGGACCTATTGAAGAGATCTAATCATGCTTCCCTCTTTGAACCTGAAGGTACACACTGAATTAAATGAGAACACAGTCTGAACAGGGTCCTCACCCTCACAGCAGAAGAAGGAGTTCTGATTGTTGCAGGGAGCATCATTCCATTCACCCTTCTTGCTCATCGTCACACAGTTCTCATCCCCTCCCCCATTGTTTGGATCCCCTTTGCTCCAGCTGTGAAATGTGTAGTTATCCCCCTGGTGTGACCACTTCCAGGGCTCATTGAACAGGCCTATCCAGAAGGGCTTGCCCTGCGCTTTCTTCACTATTTCTTCATTTTCACTGGCGTTCTTTATACTGACGAGGTCGGTGTGGTGTTCTCTACAGTACTGCTGAGCTTCAGTCCAGGTTTTCAGTTCTTCAATCAGGGTGTATCTCTCAGTGATGTTGCTGGGCTCTGTAAACACAAACAGCAGATCAAAATCAATGTCATCTGTGGAGGTGCGCTGGCTCTCCTGTTGTATAGTGATTGAACCCGAGTCACACCCGGCTCAGCTATCAAGGTCATGAAAAGCAGCATCTCTAGCAGTGCATGGGAGTCTCTTTAGTTTATGTTTGAAAAGTATTTAATAGCAAAGTGGGGGATGGGGGAGTGTGGCAGGATAGCGGCAGAGGGAAGACTCAGAGACAGAAAGTGCAGTGAAACCAAAATATTTTAATTAACAAAACACAAATAAAAAGGCACGGTGGCCAACCAAAAAGACGAACACAAAAACAGGCTTTAAACATAAACTATACAGAAAGAATCACTCACTCTCTCACACACGTCTTTTCACTGTTCCAAACACTCACCTCCTAAAAAAACACTCTCCTCCTAGCATACCCAACCACTCCCTTTTATACAGGTGCCTGGGCTAATTGGGCAATTCGCACCTCATTAGCCCAGGCACATTCCACACATTCCTCACACATAAATTCACTGAACCACACCCCAAACTCACTCACATCCACTCTAAATAATACAAAAAACACAGAACCACCACAAAATAGGCTGCACCCCATCACAGGGAGTCTATTTAATGATTTAGGAATAATCATTGTTCTTTTTCAAATTGATCATTCATATTTTCCTCACAGTCGGTGCACAATCAATATGAAGCAAACAGTATCATTATGAACACATCCCCCCCATGTGCTTTCATGTATTTCCTGTACTGGCTGGTATTTGTCTGTTTTGAAGTGAGCCTGTTCCAATGACAGTTTCAACATTCTAAAGCTCTGAGGGTGTCGACTGCATGATAATGAGCGCTCTACTAGGAACCTGATTGGCTGAGGCAGTGCAATGACTGCTTAGTTCAGGTGGCTGTGGTATTAATTACACACAATACAGGAAAACTACAACCTTCTTTATCACCCTTTATTCTAATACAAATAGTTATTTAACTGCTAAACATATTTCTTCTACACATCTAATAAGGGCCACATATTTAAGACGAGGATTTTGCTGTCTGGAATATAAACAATCTAAACAAAACAATAAGAACATTTCTTTGAATAATACACGTTTTCTTATGTTTCTTATGAAGGAAAAAAATCATAAGAAATGTGTTATGAATAACACACCTTCTTAACATTTTTCTTAATAATAAACTTAGAAAAATGCTGGATTTAAGAAGATGTTTCTTCTTTTGAATGTTTCAAGATTACGGCCCCTGTGCAGTATCCAGGGGACCTGGCTTCATCCCCCAGTCCAGTCAGCTGTTTCATTAACAAAGGAATTGAATCTCAACTCACCGCTGTAGCACATGAAATAGTTTCTCTGACTGCAGAGTGAATCCTCCCACTCTCCCTCTGAATTGACTGAAGCACAGAAGAGGTATGGTTCCCAGTTGGAGTAGATGACATCACCTCCACTGGACCACTGCCAGTTCTCTTTGTCATGATACAGCCCGATCCAGTGATCCGAGTCACTAGTTGAAGGTATAAGACCTATAAGCTCATTAGCCCTGGCCTGGTCTTGAATGCTGGGCAGGTCTCTGCTTTGGTTTCTGCAGTAGCTCTGAGCTTCCTGCCATGTCTTCCCATTTCCTTCATATAAACACTGACTAGATGAGCCGCCTGGGGAGAGGGGACAGCACAATAAAGATGAGTGAAAACGTGTTCTTCACAGAAAAGATTTCCACTGGAAATTGGTCTTGTAAGAATGTAGGTGTAACAGGGCGAGGAGCCCTGTACAGTTATTTGTTATTTATTTTTAGAACCAAGTCTCCCCCCTCCACCCCTGTGCAATTTATTGTTTTGTATGTGTTTGTTTTATGATTTATTGTAGTTATATATGACGCCACAGCACCTTTTGAACTGCAGTACTACAACTTGGTTTTCTTCCTGCATCTGGCCTGACGTCACCACATGCCAGTCCTGTCACAGTAGGAGACCAGTAGAACTGTATGGTGATAATACATAGCAGCGCTCTGGAAGATGCCATCTACTAGTCAGGTCTGTACCCTCCCCGCCCCCCCCTCCCACCGCTCCCTCTCCCACTGTGCCTATTCGTCTCGCCTGTCCTGCTAGGACTGTCTCTCACATCCCTGTTATTCTGTCCTCTCACTCTCATCCTGTGCCCTTTCTCCGCTGCTGCCTCTCCCCCCCTCTCACCCTCTCCCCCCTCGCACTCTCTCTGGTGCACTCTGGAACTGTCACTCTTCTGCTAACAAAGCTGATTTCATCTCTGCCTTTGCCTCCCACCTCTCTCTCGATTTCCTTGCTCTCACTGAAACCTGGCTCTCCCCTGATAACACTGTAACTCCTGCCGCCCTGTCCTCTCTTTACGTCCTGTCCCATACTCCACGTCTCACTGGACGGGGAGGTGGGACTGGTCTTCTCCTCTCTCCCTCCTTACTCTTTTCTGTCCCCTCCGACCTCTCCTCACTCTCTGTTAAGACCTTTGAATTTCATGCTGTCCAACTAACCTCTCCCTGTCAACTCCTGCTAATTGTACTGTACCGTCCCCCTGGACCTCTCAATCACTTTCTCGATGAACTCGACTATCTCCTCTCCTCCCTCCCCTCTCTGTCTACTCCAACTGTCCTTTTAGGTGATTTCAATATCCATCTCTCCAACCCCAGCCACTCTTCCGGATTCCTCCCTCTCCTTCACTCCTTCCACTTCTGTCTCTCTCCATCCCCCCCTGCCCACAAAGCTGGCCGTCAACTGGACCTCACGTTCTCCAGGGCCTGCTGCCCCTCCACCCTCTCTGTCACCCCCCTGGACCTCTCTGATCACTATTTCATCTCTTTTTCTCTGTCTCTCCCATCTCTCCCTGCTCCTCCTACCCCCACTGTCACCTCTCGCCGTAACCTCCGCTCTCTCTCCCCCTGTCCTTGAATCCACTGCTCTCTCTCACCTCCCTCCTATCGACTCCTTCTCCCAACTCTCCGTAGACTCTGCT
Organism: Acipenser ruthenus; assembly: GCF_902713425.1. Lineage (NCBI taxonomy): Eukaryota > Metazoa > Chordata > Actinopteri > Acipenseriformes > Acipenseridae > Acipenser > Acipenser ruthenus. Next base: position 536,342 of record NC_081230.1, read on the forward strand.
ACCTCCACCCTCTTCTCCTCCCTCACCTCCTCCCTTGACTCCCTCTGTCCCCTCACCTCCCGACCTGCTCGCCCCTCCCCTCCCCATCCCTGGCTCTACTCTGCGCTCCGCTCGGCAAGAATCACACTGCGATCTGCTGAAAAGAAATGGAAGAGAACCAAACTCCCTGCTGCCCTAGACCTTTACCGCACTCTCCTCTCCTCCTTCTCCTCTACTCTCTCCTCTGTTAAATGTTCTTATTTCCAATCTATAATCCAAGCCTCCACTAACAACCCATGAAAACTACTCTCTACCTTCTCCTCCCTCCTAAACCCTCCCCCCTCTATCTCCTCTGGTGAGTGTGGGCTGTCAATCACACTGAACAAACTGCCATCTTCAAACTGCACTTACCTTGAGAGACCGGAGTGGAAGGGGGGCTCGAGGATTCTCCTTATGTAACAAGAAAAAGAGAAAAAAGAAAGTTTATAACAAAGCCAGATTCCTGCAGTGGTTCTGAATCCACTGAAGTGATTACACTGCATACCTTGAGAGACCGGAGTGGAAGGGGGGCTTGTGGGGTCTGAATCTGTAAAGAAAACACACAACAACAAGATTTAGTGTTTCCTGTTTCAAGTGTATTGTTCAAATGCATTTCAATGAAACTGTGTCTATGCTGCTGTCTCCACCAGGACAATAAATAAATACTAATACAATCAAACAATAAGTCATTTAGTACAAAGCCACATTCAAACTGAACTAGTGTACTCCATACCTTTAGAGGCTGGTGTTTAGAGAAGGCTTGAGAGGTTTGGATTTACAGGAGTAAAAATACATCATTTGACTTTCTACATTATTGTTTAAATATATTTGAGCGACACTGTGTGTGTGTGTGTGTGTGTGTGTATGTGTGTGTGTGTGTCAGTGTGTGTGTGTGTGTGTCAGTGTGTGTGTCTGTGTGTGTGTATGTGTCAGTGTGTGTGTGTGTGTCAGTGTGTGTATCATTGTGTGTGTGTGCGTGTGTGTGTGTGTGTCTGTGTGTGTGTATGTGTCAGTGTGTGTGTGTGTCAGTGTGTGTATCATTGTGTGTGTGTGTGCGTGTGTGTGTGTGTGTGTGTGGTGCTGTCATCACCAGGGCAATGGGGAACTCACTGTTGAATTAGTGAAGTTGATAAGAGCACTGAGATTCATTTATAACTCATGGTGTGGTCTGTCAATCACACTAAACAAACTGCCATCTTCAAACTGCACTTACCTTGAGAGAGCGGAGTGGAAGGGGGGCTCGAGGATTCTGCTTCTGTAACAAGAAAGAGAGAAAAAAGAAGGTTTATAACAAAGCCAGATTCCTGCAGTGGTTCTGAATCCACTGAAGTGATTACACTGCATACCTTGAGAGACCGGAGTGGAAGGGGGGCTTGTGGGGTCTGAATCTGTAAAGAAAACACACAACAACAAGATTTAGTGTTTCCTGTTTCAAGTGTATTGTTCAAATGCATTTCAATGAAACTGTGTCTATGCTGCTGTCTCCACCAGGGCAATGCTGACAATGACATGGTTTATTGTTTTCAAATAAATATAATAAATAGACAGTAGGAATGTATATCACAACACACGTCTCTCCTGGGTATAACAATGAGGGGTAGCTGCTCCCTCTCACACTCTTAATGACCGCGCTGGATTCTGGTTCTTCAGATCTCTAGGCTACACCCTGCCCTGCTCTGGAGGTCAGACAGCTACTGAAGGATCAGATGGACTGAGCCTCTGAGTCCCTGCTCACAGTCTGGGGTACAAACACTGAGCTGAACAAGAGCACAGACTGAACAGGGAGCCTTCAGTCACAGCAGAACAAGGGGTACTGATAGCTGCAATCCACATCACCCCATTACCTCTACTGAAAAGAAATGGAAAAGAACAAAACTCCCTGCTGTCCTAGACCTCTACCGCTCCCTCCTCTCCTCCTTCTTCTCTACTCTCTCCTCTGTTAAATGTTCTTATTTCCAATCTATAATCCAAGCCTCCACTAACAACCCACGAAAACTACTCTCTACCTTCTCCTCCCTCCTAAACCCTCCCCCCTCTATCTCTTCTGGTGAGTGTGGGCTGTCAATCACACTGAACAGACTGCCATCTTCAAACTGCACTTACCTTGAGAGACCGGAGTGGAAGGGGGGCTCGAGGATTCTCCTTATGTAACAAGAAAAAGAGAAAAAAGAAAGTTTATAACAAAGCCAGATTCCTGCAGTGGTTCTGAATCCACTGAAGTGATTACACTGCATACCTTGAGAGACCGGAGTGGAAGGGGGGCTTGTGGGGTCTGAATCTGTAAAGAAAACACACAACAACAAGATTTAGTGTTTCCTGTTTCCAGTGTATTGTTCAAATGCATTTCAATGAAACTGTGTCTATGCTGCTGTCTCCACCAGGGTAATGCTGACAATGACACTAACAACCCACGTAAACTACTCTCTACCTTCTCCTCCCTCCTAAACCCTCCCCCCTCTATCTCCTCTGATGACTTTGCCTCTTCTCTTCTAAAATCTCAGATATCCCCAAACTCTTTAACACCTCTCCTTCCGCCCCACCCACTCCCGCTCCAAGCCTTACACCCACTGCGTTCCCTACTAACTCACCCTCCTCCACCTTCTCTCCCCTCTCAGAGTCTCCCTGCTCCAGGGCCACAAACCCACCAGGTGTGCCCTGGACCCCCTCCCCACTCACCTCTTTCAAGCTGCTGCTCCTGCTCTACTTCCCTTAATAATAATAATAATAATAATAATAATAATAATAATAAATATACTAACAACATGCTTGTGGTTTGTACTGTAACATGAGTATCATTCTGGCATGAGTGACGAAGGTCATGGAAACACCAGGTAGACAAAGAAATCGTTGTGAGAAAAACTCAGTTCACTGTCAATCAATGTTAATGTTATTTTAGAATGTGTAAAGGAACATGTCTTGTTATTATAGGATATTGCACAGCACAGCACAATACCTTAAAGCCTAAGGAAATATAACTCGGGTTTTGTTTACTCTTTTAACCCCATTTAGACCCTCTATGATTGAAACTGATAGATGTGTCACCACCAGGACCTATTGAAGAGATCTAATCATGCTTCCCTCTTTCAACCTGAAGATTTACACTGAATTAAATGAGAACACAGTCTGAACAGGGTCCTCACCCTCACAGCAGAAGAAGGACTTCTGATTGTTGCAGGGAGCATCATTCCATTCACCCTTCTTACTCATCTTCACACAGTTCTCATCCCCTCCCCCATTGTTTGGTTCCCCATTGCTCCAGTTGTGAAATGTGTAGTTATCCCCCTGGTGTGACCACTTCCAGGGCTCATTGAACAGGCCTATCCAGAAGGGCTTGCCCTGCGCTTTCTTCACTAGTTCTTCATTTTCACTGGCGTTCTTTATACTGACGAGGTCGGTGTGGTGTTCTCTACAGTACTGCTGAGCTTCAGTCCAGGTTTTCAGTTCTTCAATCAGGGTGTATCTCTCAGTGATGTTGCTGGTCTCTGTAAACACAAACAAACAGCAGCTGAGAGGCTGGGAGCTGTGGAGGTGAGCTGGCTCTGAACCCAAAAGAAATTGTGTGTTTCATCAATCCTACAATTTATCACAATCTGCTTCTTGTCTACAAGTACATCTGTGTGTTATTTAAAAATAAGGGGCAAAGTTCTCAGAAAGTTGTTATACCAGAAGTATATTTTTTAGTTGGTTAAATTTACTCCTGTTTCGGTGTTCTCAGCTGGGTATTGTAGATAACATTGCAGGCAGACTGATATTCTCAGTAATGAGTTTAAGTCTGCGAATGTGTAGACACTGGCTATCACTAATTAATCAATGTAATTTACTCAGTATGCAAACACAGAGACACGGGTTATCACCGTGTGTAATTTACTCAGTATGCAAATGCAGAGACACGGGTTATCACCGTGTGTAATTTACTCAACGTTTGCCCGACACAGGAGACAGTGATTGGCACCTCCACTTCAAACAGCTCTGATATGACTAGCCAATCAGAAACGCTCTCTGGCCTCCCTTTGTTCTGAAGATTCAAGTCAAAGTTGTCCCTTCAGAATGGCTGCAAAGCTGTGGAGTTTTCGTAACCAGAGTTTTCGTCTCTGGTTCCCTTAAGACATCCTGCTTTACCTGAAACTGAACTATACCAACGGGAAGTACACGCAAGTATCAAAGCTAACTTATCAGGGTATTATATATATATATATATATATATATATATATTGTGACAGACAAGTAAGTGGGTGTGTCCAGAAACCGGAGATGCAGACAGGAGTCTCTCAAAGAGAGGATGGTATGGTCCAGGTAAGTTTATTATTTACACAAAATAAAGAAACAAAAATAATATGCCTAGCCCTGTTCGGGCCTGTAGCAGGGCAATTGCCCTGCACGTGTGTATTTAGTGTTGGTATAATTTTTATGGGGAAATGGGTTTATTGTGTGTTGTTTTGGAGTTGATTTGTTAAATTGAATTATTGTTTTCCAGACGGGCGCTCGATTGAGACTTGCTGCCTGCTAGGCTTGGTTGAGGGGAAGGGCAGCAAGTGATTGGCTGTGCTGGACCTCAATCAGCAGGTGGGCGGGTCTTGATTGAGTGTCCGTCAGTTCAAAAGCATCCGCGGGAGATGGTTCGAGGCGACTGCAACGCCATGCCAGAGGGGAGCGGCGTATACTCGGGAGGAGAGGGTCCGCGCTGCAGGAACGACAGCTACGCAACCCTGAGACTGCAAGCGGTGCTTGTGAAGGCAATGCCCAGCCAAGGCCGTATGAAGCAGCAGGAGTCGTTGTATGAATACCGGCTCATGAGTAGGTTAGGGGATTGTGATCCCATGTGATGTATAGCGAGGGTTACGTAGTGTAGCAGGTTCCTGGAGCGGGACGCCTCGTTTTAAGGCTAGCGCTCGCCCTCTGGGGCACCTTTTATTTGTAGTTTTTGTGTTTTATTTTGCCTTTTGTACAGCTTGCTGTATGTGTCCTCTGTGCGTTACCATGGCTGGTAACGTCACATGACCACCTTTACTTTAATTTCTGTTTGTGTTAATAAATCCTGCGCGCCTGTGCCGGCGTTTCAAAACCACCTCCCAGTTGTCTCTCTGTGTTGTAAACAGCAGCTATCCACGCAAGTGACGTAAGACCCGGTCACAGGGCCTAACTGACTTTCTTCTTTGTCCCTCTCTACACAGTGAAACAAACAAACACCGCTTGAGTCTGTAGGCAAGTATTTCCCCTGTTCACCAATAGGGGCAGTATGGATGGTCTTGTAAGGTGAGTGGAGGCTCAGTCGCACCATGTGCGCAACAGACCTACAGTTCTTTTCTTGTTTTTCCCTTTTTCAGTTTCCTCTTTATTCCCTTTTATTACAGCTCCGAGTGGTTTTCCTTCAGGTAAGTATCAGGAAACTTTGGGTGGAACCGCTCCAAAAGGTCCGACGCTTCCTACGTGGCTGAGATGTCCGATCCAGAACTCCCGGATGTGAAGAGGGCACACTTTCTGGTTTCCCCACCAGAAATAGTGTTCAACAAATAACGTTTTTAAAGTCTCTCACGAGTCTGTGTGGTTATTTTTATATTAGATCACAAAGTCACATGCCTTCAGGTTTACCCCTCACTCCCAGGTTCCCTATTTGGCTGGTTATATAATTATTTGTTTCATTTTCCAACACTGTAGCAAATTAACTTTGGTGATTTTATTCACCCGCCGATTCAACAATAAATACAATTGCATAAACAGCGGCAGTCCTGAATCACACACCCCTTTCAAGCTTGCAACAGGCTTCGGTATTCCAGTTTTATTCCAAGCAATCTGGAGTCTGTTCCCTGCGGCAACCTCCCACGAACTGCGTTGACTCTCTCAGCTTGCCTCCTTAAATACCCAGGAGTCCCCGCCCCCTCCTATTTCTGCCACGGAGGCTCCTGGGACATGTAGTTTTATATATATATATACACACACATACACACACACACACACATATATATATATATATATATATATATATATATATATATACACACACAGACATGCTCAAATTTGTTGGTACCCTTACAGCTGAAATAATGCTTCATTCCTCCTGAAAAGTGATGAAATTAAAAGCTATTTTATCATGTACACTTGCATGCCTTTGGTATGTCATAGAATAAAGCAAAGAACCTGTGAAAAGAGAGGAATTATTGCTTATTCTACAAAGATATTCTAAAATGGCCTGGACACATTTGTTGGTACCCCTTAGAAAAGATAATAAATAATTGGATTATAGTGATATTTCAAACTAATTCGTTTCTTTAATTAGTATCACACATGTCTCCAATCTTGTAATCAGTCATTCAGCCTATTTAAATGGAGAAAAGTAGTCACTGTGCTGTTTGGTATCATTGTGTGCACCACACTGAACATGGACCAGAGAAAGCAAAGGAGAGAGTTGTCTGAGGAGATCAGAAAGAAAATAATAGACAAGCATGGTAAAGGTAAAGGCTACAAGACCATCTCCAAGCAGCTTGATGTTCCTGTGACAACAGTTGCAAATATTATTAAGAAGTTTAAGGTCCATGGAACTGTAGCCAACCTCCCTGGGCGCGGCCACAAGAGGAAAATCGACCCCAGATTGAACAGAAGGATAGTGCGAATGGTAGAAAAAGAACCAAGGATAACTGCCAAAGAGATACAAGCTGAACTCCAAGGTGAAGGTACGTCAGTTTCTGATCGCACCATCCGTCGCTTTTTGAGCGAAAGTGGGCTCCATGGAAGAAGACCCAGGAGGACTCCACTTTTGACAAAAAAACATAAAAAAGCCAGACTGGAATTTGCTAAAATGCATATTGACAAGCCACAATCCTTCTGGGAGAATGTCCTTTGGACAGATGAGTCAAAACTGGAGCTTTTTGGCAAGTCACATCAGCTCTATGTTCACAGACGAAAACATGAAGCTTTCAAAGAAAAGAACACCATATCTACAGTGAAACATGGAGGAGGCTCAGTTATGTTTTGGGGCTGCTTTGCTGCGGCTGGCACAGGGTGCCTTGAATCTGTGCAGGGCACAATGAAATTTCAAGACTATCAAGGCATTCTGGAGAGAAACGTACTGCCCAGTGTCAGAAAGCTCTGTCTCAGTCGCAGGTCATGGGTCCTCCAAAATGATAATGACCCAAAACACACAGCTAAAAACACCCAAGAATGGATAAGAGCAAAACATTGGACTATTCTGAAGTGGCCTTCTATGAGTCCTGATCTGAATCCTATCGAACATCTATGGAAAGAGCTGAAACTTGCAGTCTGGAGAAGGCACCCATCAAACCTGAGACAGCTGGAGCAGTTTGCTCATGAAGAGTGGGCCAAACTACCTGTTAACAGGTGCAGAAGTCTCATTGAGAGCTACAGAAAACGTTTGATTGCAGTGATTGCCTCTAAAGGTTGTGCAACAAAATATTAGGTTAGCGGTCCCATCATTTTTGCCCATGCCATTTTCATTTGTTTTCTTATTTACAATATTATGTTGAATAAAAAATCAAAAGCAAAGTCTGATTTCTATTAAATATGGAATAAACAATGGTGGATGCCAATTAGTTTTGTCAGTTTCAAGTTATTTCAGAGAAAATTGTGCATTCTTCGTTTTTTGTGGAGGGGTACCAACAAATTTGAGCAAGTCTGTATATACAGTGCCTATAGAAAATCTACACCCCCTTGAACTTTTTTCACATTTTGTTGTGTCAGTGCCTCAGAGTTTCATGCATTTAAATTAGGATTTTTTATCTACACACCATACTCCACACTGTTAAGGGGAAAAAAGTTTTTATTGAGAAAAAGATTATATATTAAAAATACAAAACTGAAAGATCATAATTGGATAAGTCTGCACCCCTCCTGAGTTAATACTTGTTGGAAGCACCTTTGGCAGCAATTACAGCTGTGAGTCTGTTGGGATAGGTCTCTACCAACTTTGCACACCTAGATTTGGCAATATTTGACAAAACTGCTCAAGTTCTTTCAAGTTCCTTGGGGAGCGTTGATGGACAGCAATCTTCAAGTCATGCCACAAATTTTCGATTGGATTTAGGTCGGGGCTCTGACTGGGCCACTCAAGGACATTTATCTTTTTGTTCCTTAGCCACTCCAGTGTAGATTTGGCTGTGTGCTTTGGGTCGTAGTCATGCTAAAAGGTGAACTTCCGTCCCAGTTTCAGCTTTCTTGCAGAGGGCGGCAGGTTTTCTTCAAGGACTTTTCTGTACTTTGCTCCATTCATTTTCCCTTCTATCCTGGCAAGTGCCCCAGACCCTGCCGATGAGAAACATCCACATAACATGATGCTGCCACCACCATGCTTCACAGTAGGGATGGTGTTCTTTGGGTGATGTGCTGTGTTGGGTTTGTGCCAAACATAGCGCTTTGAATTTAGGCCAAAAAGTTTCATTTTAGTTTTGTCAGACCACAAAACTTTTTGCCACATGGCTACAAATGTCCCGATAGTTTTTTCATACTTCAGCCGGGATTCCATGTGGTCTTTCTTGAGTAAAATACAGGCCAGATTTGTGGAGTGCTTAGGATATTGTTGTCACATGCACACTTTGACCAGTCTTGGCCATAAAAGTCAGTAGCTCTTGCAAAGTTGCCATTGACCTCTTGGTAACCTCTCTGATCAGTCTCCTTCTTGCTCGGTCATCCAGTTTGGAGGGACGGCCTGATCTAGGCAGGGTCTTGGTGGTGCCATACAACTTCCACTTCTTAATAATCGTCTTAACCGTACTCCAAGGGATATTCAAGGCCTTTGATATTTTTTTATATCCACCCCCTGATCTGTGCGTTCAACAATTTTGTCCCGGAGTTCTTTTGAAAGCTCCTTGGTGCTCATGGTTGAGTCTTTGCTTTGAAATGCACTACCCAGCAGGGGGAACCTAAAGGAACTACTGAATTTATCCTGAAATCATGTGAATCACTACAATTTAACGCCGGTGGAGGCCACTTAACTTGGTGTGTGATTTTGAAGGTGATTGGTTACACCTGAGCCAATTTAGGATTGCTATTACAAGGAGGGTGGACACTTATCCAACCAAGATATTTAAGTTTTTGTTTTTTATTCATTTTCTACAAATTTCTAGAATATTTTTTCACTTGGAAGTTGTGGGGTAGGATGTGTAGATCAATGAAAAAAAACTATTTTAATTCCAGACTATAAGGCAACAAAAAGTGTAAATTTTGAAAGGGGGTGTAGACTTTCTATAGGCACTATATATATTGTAACACAGCAGGGAGGGGGTTAATCCTCCCTGCATGGGAAAAAACATGTGCGAATGCACAATTGTTTAATTGAATTGTTTTGCTTTATTGTTTTATTTAATTTGTTCAATTAACTCTTTTAAATCCATTTTACTGTGTTTTGAGCCAGAAGGGCACTTCTGACACCATATGTAAGGGAGACGCTCGCTACACAGGCTCTGTCAGGCTCTTTCCCCTTTAAATTGACCCAAACACAGGAACTTGAAATTCTTTTTTCAGCGCGGTTGCACTAATTTTCTTTTATTCTTAGACACACACAAAAAAGAAACAAATATAAACAAAAACCTAGCTCCACTCTGGAGTGCTAACTAAATTACAGGAACACCCTGTCTACCACGGGACAGCTAAGCTGTTTCCCCGTCCTTACAGAAACACAGCGAGAATCGTACACACAGTACCTTTTTCCCTTTTAACGACTCACAGTCGGGCTCTTCACACAGCAGCAGCCCTGAGCAGACTGACTGCTCTCCTTAAGTACCCTGCACCTGACTGTAATTTACAATGATAGCCAGGTGCAGGGATAATTAACAAAAATTAACAATTAAATTAGGGTTTTTCAGCCCATGTCCTTCTGGGAGGTGTAGTCCTGTTTTCTCCCCGGACTACACTATCTTACACTTCCTCCCCCATGTGTGAAACACACCGGCCATTCTACGGCCACCTCCCCCCCTAAAACACAACCACCCACCCTCAAGTCCAAAGATTGCCATCTTCTCCCGATCCTTCGGGTGGGCTTGAGGATGGGTTGATTCCTCCGGCGCTTCAGGGTAGGGACGATGACCTGGCGATGAGGGACCCAGACAGGATGACTGGGGCAAAAGCTGTGCAGGCTGGTGAGCTGTCGGGAGCAGCAGCAGGCAGAGGCTTGAGGCTTGGCCACAGTGCAGAGATGTCTGAGCCGCCAGGGGGAGTACAGCAACAGGCAGGGGGAGCTTAAGTGACGTCTGCCGATTGCGCCACGACGTCTGGGGCTTCAGGGTGAGTGGAGCAGGGGACCAGGAGAGAGACTGTGCATGGTGGTGCTCTGGACTGATCTTCAGGCCCAACAGCTGGAGGTCCGGGCACTCTGACCAGGTGTCCAGGAGCACAGGTTGCTGGACCGCACTGTTTTGTGGCGGACAAGCTCTCAGGGGTGGAGGTTGAGGCTGTGGTGGCAGTACAGACCTCACCTCCTCCCCCTTTTCTGAAGCCAGTGGTTCTGGAGATGGTAACGGCTCCACTTCCTCTGGCTCCAGGAAAGACTCCTCCTCCTGCTCTGGACATAGCACCAGCTCTTCTGGTGCAGGAGACCGCAGGGCTTCTCTCTCCAACTTCCACCTCTGAAGCAGCAGCTCCAGCTCGTTCGGCTCTCATTCCAGCAGCCCCCTCTCCAGTCTCCATTTCTTGTTCTGCTAAATTTGAGCAGCAGTGTTTTTATTTATTTTGATCTTCTTGATCAGTTCTTGAAAATCCATTTTTTCTTCTTCTTCTTTTTTTTTTTAACTGGGTCGTAGGGGCACCCACACCTTCTGACACCACGTGTTATATATTGCCCCCACTCGGGTTTGTTGCCCCTTTAAAAATTGACCCAGACACAGAAATTGGAGGTTCAGCGCTTCTGTGCACTTTTTAATAAGCACAAACAAAACACAAAAACAACACCTAGCTCCTTCGGAGCGCTAACTAAAACTTCCAGGAACACCCTGACTATAAAGTGGGACGGCTAAGCCGTTTCCCCACAACACAAAACAAAACACACAGGATTTCTACACTTGACGACTGCTTGGAAGCAGAGCACCTTTTCTGCCTCCCTCTCCTCAGCAGCCCTGAGCAAACTGACTGCCCTCTTCAAATACCCTGCACCTGGTTCTAATTTAACAATAATTACCAGGTGCAGGGGATAATTAATAATAAAACAATTAACAAATTAAATAAAACAATAAAGCAAAACAATTCAATTAAACAAATGTGCATTCGCACATGTTTTTTCCCATGCAGGGAGGATTAACCCCCTCCCTGCTGTGTTACAATATATATATATATTATATATATATATATATATATATATATATATATATATATATATATATATATATATATATATATATATATATATATATATATATATTGTGAAAGATGCCCTCCAGAGGGCGTAGTTTTTCTGGCAGAAACTGGACGGACTCGTAGATTTACACTGGTGAGTATCTTTATTTTATACACCAAACAAACTTTGTTTCCCACCACCAAAAGATCATACAGGCCACTAACTGTCTCACTTTTATTCCCTGTTTAGGCCTACCCCAGGAAGTCACTTTGTCTTGCTGGTACAGTCTTAGTTAGGTCTCTTGACTGCAGACCGTTAGTGAAGCGGTGCTCCTCCTACTTTAGTACCAGGTACAGGAAAGTGAGTTTGCGGGCAATGGCTCCCTCTGCTGGAGCACGGTGAGCCCACAGGTAAGTATGCTGGAACTGGCTCCCTCTGCTGGAGCACGGTGAGCCCACAGGTAAGTATGCTGGAACTGGCTCCCTCTGCTGGAGCACGGTGAGCACACAGGTAAGTATGCTGGAACTGGCTCCCTCTGCTGGAGCACGGTGAGCCCACAGGTAAGTATGCTGGAACTGGCTCCCTCTGCTGGAGCACGATGAGCACACAGGTAAGTATGCTGGAACTGGCTCCCTCTGCTGAAGCACGGTGAGCACACAGGTAAGTATGCTGGAACTGGCTCCCTCTGCTGGAGCAAGGTGAGCCCACAGGTAAGTATGCTGGAACTGGCTCCCTCTGCTGGAGCACGGTGAGCACACAGGTAAGTATGCTGGAACTGGCTCCCTCTGCTGGAGCACGGTGAGCACACAGGTAAGTATGCTGGAACTGGCTCCCTCTGCTGGAGCACGGTGAGCACACAGGTAAGTATGCTGGAACTGGCTCCCTCTGCTGGAGCACGGTGAGCACACAGGTAAGTATGCTGGAACTGGCTCCCTCTGCTGGAGCACGGTGAGCACACAGGTAAGTATGCTGGAACTGGCTCCCTCTGCTGGAGCACGGTGAGCACACAGGTAAGTATGCTGGAACTGGCTCCCTCTGCTGGAGCACGGTGAGCACACAGGTAAGTATGCTGAAACTGGCTCCCTCTGCTGGAGCACGGTGAAAAAGTAAGATAGCTCCTGTTATCGTGGTAAAACAGTAGCAAGGGCAAGTGAACTGGGGAGCGCTCCTGCTATCGTGGTAAAGCTGTAGCAAGGGTAAGTAAACTGTAATGTGTTGAAACAGTTTCGATAGCTGAACACAACTCTGGCGTCCAGCCAATGTGTTCAGTTTATTGTAAAACAATAAACAATAGTCCACAAATCCTGTCCCGTTGTCTGTGTCTTTTGGTTGCAGAGTCCCACACAGTACACGGAACAAAAAAAATGTTCCCGTCTCAAAACTTAAACACAAACTGCGCCCACGCCAATACTAGAGATGGACTCTGTTAACTTTCTAATTTGCAGAGATTATACTCACTCTCCGCTACAACTAAATAAAAATAAACCGTGTTGTTTTCACAAAGAATAGTACAACTATTCTGTTGTGCACGGCAAATGGCAAATAAATAGACTTGTTCTTAATAATGTGTGTAATCACTAGTAGTCTTCAACAAAACAGATATTTTTCAAGCTGAGATTCCAGAAGTCTGTAGATCTCTCTGGTGGTGTATTCCCCACTGCCACACACCACTGCCACACACCACTTCCTTATATGTCAGCAAACCCCGCCCTCTTTGATTCATGAACCCAGGGCTTCTGGGTAATGTAGTCTTTGAGGCCAGTCAGCCATTTCTTAAAGGGCTTACGCCCTTTACTATCACAATTTATATCATACACAGACACAGACAAAGACACAGACAGACACAGACACAGACAAACTGACACAATCAGACACACACACACAGACACAGCCAGACAGACAGACACACACACACACACAGACACACACAGTCAGACACAGGCAGCACACACAGGACACAGACATACACAGAAACACACAGACACACAGACATGCAGTCAGTTACACACAGACACAGACAGACAGACACACACACAGACATGCACACACAGACACAGACAGGACACACAAAGCACACAGACACACATCGAATGGCAAAGTCAATCTACTGCTGAGCTGGAAGGCTATCAGCAAGACAATGCTTGTCAATGTGAGAAGAATCCAAAGATGAGATCTGCATCCAGAGTTGCCACTATGCTGCTGTCGGGGGCGACAGGCCCTCAAAGATGAGATCTGAATCCAGAGTTGCCACTATGCTGCTGTTGATGGGGACAGACCCTCAAAGATGAGATCTGCATCGAGAGTTGCCCACTATGCTGCTGTTGATGGAGACAGGCCCTCAAAGATGAGATCTGCATCCAGAGTTGCCACTATGCTGCTGTTGGGGGCGACAGGCCCTCAAAGATGTTGAAATCCAAAAGGACACGGTCCAGAAGAAAAACTCTAAGAGCTCTATGTATTATTGATTTTTCAACCTGAACTAAGAACTAATGGTTTACACCAAGTCCACAAGTTAGCGTCAACTATCAGCAATTTTGAACATCAACATTGAGGGACACATCAGTCATATCCAGGATATTATCGATGATTGGGGACTGACAAGTGGTCTGCATGAGGCCAGAATACACTTTCACACTTGTTGACACAGTACAGGAGTGGAGCAGGAAAAATGTTGAGAAACTGTGCACTGCCTTAACAGATAAATACTCCAAGTGTGGCGATCCCTGCACAGCCCTGCACACAGCCTGTCTCAGACAATGTAAGAAGGATGAGGACCCGGTGACCCCTGCACAGCCCTGCACACAGCCTGTCTCAGACAATGTAAGAAGGATGAGGACCCAAGAGACTTCTACAAGGAAATGAAACTCCTTTACTATGCAGGTGAACCACATCCAGGGGACAATGTAGAGAAGAGCTTCAAGCTGCTGTTCATACGTAACCTGTTTGCAGAGGTCATTGCCATGAGCACAGTGGAAATGCAGACAACTCAATGCCCACCATCCTGGAAGCTGCGGAGAGTATGGTGAAATATACAGATACCCGGCCCAATACCAGCAGCACTCAGGTACTAGGAGATGAAGCAGAGCCTGACTTTCCTGGATCTGAAAGAAATGAACTGCCACAGAACACCCAGAGAAGATTTCAACCTTCACACAGCAAACCCCAGCCCAGAGGGGAAGGTAAACCTGACAGCCCTACACCTCACCAGAGGAGGGGGGAACACAGTGTTATAGATCCATCCATCTATCACTAATGAAATGTAGGTATCTTTTGGAACTGCCTCTGAAACACACCAAACACATCTTATAACCGTATGTTTTTGTATCCTTTCAAGGGCAACTTGGATTCAGGGTTTTGACTGAAAATATTTGCAAGCTGAAATAGTTTGAGATATTAGCAGCTGTAGGAGTGGGTGGATTTGCAAACTCATACAAGCTCCCCTCACAGGAATGCTTAATAATTATAAGAATTGAAATAAATGAATAATCAATTGCAATATATATATAATTATGTCTTTACCTTTGTAGCACATGAAGGCTTTCTGAAGGTGGCAGGGTAAATCAGTCCACTTTCCGTCTGAATTGACTGAAGCACAGAAGACGTCTGCCCTCCAGTTGGAGTAGATGACATCATCGCTGTTAGACCACTGCCAGTTCTGTGTGTCATCACGATACAGCCCGATCCAGGAATCCCTGACAGAAGCTCCTACAATACTTAAGAGCTGTGTTGCTTCTTCCTGGCTGCGCACAGTGGCCAGGTCTATGTGATTCTCTCTACAGTACCTCTGAGCTTCAGACCAACCCTTCACAGTTTCCACAAACACATATTTTCTGATCTGGTTGTACACAGGCACACACAACCCTGATGAAGAAAAAACAACATGATTAACACTAGCAAGGCAGTCATTTTGACCGTTTTTTGGATTTAAATTTAAATTAAGATACGGAGCTGTTCTTTCCTGACTTTTCCTAAATATATGTACTAATTCCCCTGACAAAGAAAGAATCGTGTAGCTGCAAAAATTAGCGAGATAAAATACTGTCATACCTATTCCGACCAGGATCGGACAAATTGACTGATACATAGAAAACCTATTATAACAATGTGATGTTGTGGTATTATTTGTATTCATCAGTCAGGACATGCAGCCATGTATTGAAGTTTGATTATATCAGTCTGCATTCCTCAAGTGAGCGGTCTGTTGACATTTCTATTGTTTCAATGAGCCTCCTGATAGCCCATCAATCAGCGTTGACAGCTCACGGTGCCTGGCTGGTGTGTGGAGCGGAGCGAGCCCATTTTATATGGAGCGAGGGAGCGGAGCAGAAATTTCCAGCCTGCTCTTCCACAGCACTGACAACTGAGCACGGTTTGATTTTACATGTTAAATACATGTTCGGCCAGGGAGTTTTCCCAGGAAATTAAAGAAAAAAGCAGCAGTCACTATACAGTATTTTCCATCATGCCTGTGCATGGCAACCATTCATTTTCCAGTTTCAAACCAAAATTAGGCTTAAGAAGAACAGAAGAAAGTTTACAAACGAGAGGAGGCCATTCATCCCATCTTGCTCGTTTGGTTGTTAGTAGCTTATTGATCCCAGAATCTCATCAAGCATCTTCTTGAAGGATCCCAGGGTGTCAGCTTCAACAGCATTACTGGGGAGTTGGTTCCAGACCCTCACAATTCTCTGTGTTAAAAAGTGCCTCCTATTTTCTGTTCTGAATGCCCCTTTATCTAATCTCCATTTGTGACCCCTGGTTCTTGTTTCTTTTTTTCAGGTCAAAGAAGTCCCCTGGGTCGACATTGTCTATACCTTTTAGGATTTTGAATGTTTGAATCAGATCGCCGCGTAGTCTTCTTTGTTCAAGACTGAATAGATTCAATTCTTTTAGCCTGTCTGCATACGACATGCCTTTTAAACCCGGGATAATTCTGGTTGCTCTTCTTTGCACTCTTTCTAGAGCAGCAATATCCTTTCTGTAATGGGGTGACCAGAACTGAACACAATATTCTAGGTGAGGTCTTACTAATGCATTATAAAGTTTTAACATTACTTCCCTTGATTTAAATTCAACACTTCTCACAATATATCCCAACAGACTCACAGCTGTAATTGCTGCCAAAGGTGCTTCCACCAAGTATTAACTCAGGGGGGTGGTGACTTATCCAATTATGAACTTTCAGTTTTGTATTTTTAATATATAATCTTTTTCTCAATAAAAACTTTTTTCCCCTTAACAGTGTGGAGTATGGTGTGTAGATAAAAAATCCTAATTTAAATGCATGAAACTGTGAGGCACTGACACAACAAAACATGAAAAAAATTCAAGGGGGTGTAGACTTTCTATAAGCACTGTATATGTGCTAATTACCCTGACAAAAAAAGAATCATGTAGCTGCGAGATAACATACTGTCATACCTAGTCCGACCAGGAGTGGACAAATCAACCGCTACATAGAAAACCTATTATAACAATGTGGTGTTGTGGTATTATTTGTATTCATCAGTCAGGACATGCAGCCATGTATTGAAGTTTGATTATATCAGTCTGCATTCCTCAAGTGAGCGGTCTGTTGACATTTCTATTGTTTCAATGAGCCTCCTGTGTGTTTAAATTGGACCTAAAACTGAAATAAAGGAATACGTAAATTGATCCTGATTCATACATTTTATCCTGCAGACTGAAGCCTCTGACATAGTAGGACTAGGGACGGGACGAGTGCGTGGGGCATTTTTTTTCAATTTAGTAGTCGCCAATTCATTTTTGGTTATTTTCTCCCCATTTTAGTAGTGCTCAATTATTTTGTTTAGCTCATCTCACCGCTACCACTCCTATGCTGATTCGGGAGGGGTGAAGATGAACACACGCTGTCCTCCGAAGTGTGTGCTGTTAGCTGCCCGCTTTTTTACACACTGCAGACTCACCATGCAGCCAGCCAGAGCTTCAGCGTCAAAGGACAACGCAGCCCTGGGCAGCTTACAGGCAAGACTGCAAGCGCCCGGCCAGACTACAGGGGACGCTGTTGAGCGGTGAGCCGAGGACACCCTGGCTGACCTAACCCTCCCTCCCCCGGGCGGCGCTCGGCCAATTGAGTGCCGCCCCTGGGAGCTCCCATCCTCGGTCGGCAAAGGAATAGCCTGGACTCGAACCGGCGATGTCCAGACTATAGGGCACATCCTGCACTCTACGTCAGTGCTTTTACTGGATGCGCCGGGAGGACATTTTTATGTCGCCATTAATACGATAGCTGGTGCACTCACTAAGATGTTTGCCTGATTTGGGCAGTACAAAGTAGCGTTACAATCTCAATGAAAAACGCCAGATGTAATTGCAGCATTTATTGTATCAAGCCAAATCAGACCTTGCAAATTTGTCAGGCAGTCCATCGATTCCTGGAGAACAGCCCCTTTTAGCAGATTTAACTGCCTGTAACAAGTCATCGAGAAATATTGGAGCTTCCAGCATCACTGCATCTTCCAGAGATATACTGGGAAGGTTGAGATTTTGTAAAAAAAACAAGATATCGCTACGGTGTGGATGAATAGCCAAAGGAGTAAAAATTAACAAAAGAGGATTGAAAGGTTTCATTAATTACTGTGGGATCAGAATCCAGCCCCTGTGTTGGAGAATTGGTTTTTGGAATGGTAAATCTACCCTCCTGGCGTTTCAACTTTAAAGCAAGAAGGTGAGATGGTCGACTACTGTCTGTATAGTATTTGTGCTTGGTAGAGTGCATGCAAAATTCAACCCTCTGTTTTAACAAATTATTCAATTCAGCCCGTTCTGCCCTCAATTTTGAATCAACAGCACTACTGTAATGAGAATTGAAAGTGTTTTCTAAGTTGCTACAGCCAGACTCCAGCTGAGATATCAATTGCAATTTCGACTTTTTTAGATGGGATGAAAAGCAAATCGCATTACCACACATAAAACCCTTGATAGAAGCACAACTCATTGCTCGATTGTATACCGAGCCCACATTAATATTAATAGATTTTGTCAAGTTTGATCTAAACTGAGCCAGAAAATCCTGATTCTGCAGAAGTGAAGTATTGACTCTCCACCTGGTCAATTTGCCTTGGCTGGGAGCCAGGTTAAGTATAGACACAACTGCATAGTGGTCAGAGATATTTCTAGGCAGTATATCCACGTTACCAGAGCAGCATGAAATATTAGCAAAGGAAAGAATAAAATCAACCCTAGAGAATGGTTTTTGATATGGAGAAATATATGTGAAATCCTTGGCAGATGGATTTTGAAATTACCATTAGAAGCTGCTGACTGTGTATTAGAAATACTGGCTGAGGATCTGTCCAATTGATTGTCAACACACACATTCATGTCTGCGCCCGCTATTAACTTATACTCTCCCAAAGATAGCAATTTATTTGTGAGCCAAGGAAAAAATGCAGGTTCATATACTGTAGGCGAGTAGATCGATGCAAAACCATTTTTTTTCGCTATTCACATTAGCATAGCAGAGCAAAAGTCTACCTATTAGATCAGAATTAATCCTATCGATAGATATATCCATGATGTGTTCCATTAAGATTGAAGCTCCCGTTGTCTTTGATCCATCGCTGGAAGCTACAATTAACTCGGAATTTAATTTAATCGAAATGTGTATTGGCTTTAAATGCATTTCTTGAATCAAAGCTATGTCAGCCTTTTGCCTTTATAAATAATCGAGTACCTTTGCACATTTAAATCTCGAATTCAAACCTCATACATTAAAAGATACAACAGAGAACTTAGCCATTGTCATAAAAGCACAGTATGATATAGATAAGAAAGCATTGAAAAATCCACCCAACAGCGCCATACCAAAACAAAGTGCAGGGAAGATTACAGTAACCCGTACAAAACACAGAAGGTACTTAGAACTCCCAAAAGAACAAGTACAGAGAAAATAACCCACAATATGTCCCTCCCACCAACCCCCCGCGCCCAGAGCCCGAGGGATCCCCCCTCCCTTAGATAATACAAGGTTTAGCAAAGGAGTGATAAAAATAGCAACAACAGAACCGGCTTTAAAGTAGTAAAGAGAAGAACATTGAGGATCCCCTCCTCCTCCTCCCACCCCTCCCTGCTGTTAATACCTGTGACATGCACACCGCGATGTCAAACATTAAACATCCCTTATCCCCCTAATAATAAGAATCAACAATTAATAAACCCCATTGAAATACACAGCTCCGCAGGCTGTAGAGCGGCGCAGAGATCAAGCATAACAGTTACTCATCTGTGATTGAGTCCTCTTGAAGGGGGCAAGATCAAAGATGAGAGCTCTCCTGCGAGGTAGTGGCCCTGGGCTGGTCAAACGTGTTAGGAATTTCTCTACTTCAACAGGAGACCCAAATGACAGTTTTTTCCCCTCATAAGAAACCTTCAATGTTGCCGGGTAGATTTGGAAAGCATCCACTCCTCTTTGGTGAAGCTTAGCTCTGAACTGTGTGAAGGCCTTCCTCTTGTTAGCTGTAGTCAGGTAATAATCCACAAAGAAGCTGATGCGATGACCCTCCACTTGTATAGGTTGCGATTCCAAAGATCCCTGCAGAATAGCTTGGTGATCCAAATAGCAAAGTAACTTAAATATTAGTGTACGTGGTTTGTTAGAGCCATGTGTTGAGCTATTCAACACGCAGTGTGCTCTGTCTGTCTCGATCGGGATTGCTGAAGATGAGGGGAGATGTGGCTGGGGATCCACAGAGGCACTGGATGGGATTGCTCCCCTCTTGTCCCTCTGGTAGATTAACAACATGCACGTTGCAGCACCTTGATGAGTCTTCCAAATCATTAAGCTTGTCTTGAAACGCCTCCACACGGTCAAGACAATGGTTCGTATCCTTTTTCACCTGCCTCATGTCGCCTTTAAGGGTGTCCATCATTGCAATAACTTTCTCCACTGCTATTCTGTGTGCAGGGTGAGGTTTGATGGGGGGGGGGGGGCAGGTGGAGGGGATTTCCCTGGCTCTGCTTTTTTTTCCCCTGGCTCTGTACTTTCAGTTTTCATCCCGGGGGGGGGGGGGGGGGATAAATTTATCACCCCCGATAAAAGATTTTGAATTAACAATGATTTCTTCAAGAAATTATAAAAACATATTTAAAATAATAAATGTATGCTGCATCATTTTTACGCAAATTAACTTCAAAAAAATCTCGGTCTTAGCACTTAAGATCAGTAGCAAATTGTATTAACATGATTTAAAAAAAGAAAAGGAATGGAGTTTAGTTTCACTGGAGCCGGATCATACAGTTTGGCTGTATAAAGTGGATCAGGCTCGGATTCCACTCACCCGTCATTGTCATCCAACAGTAGTGGTGTGTGCACCGGAGCAAGGCAAATTAACCAATGAAAATCAACTGTGTCAACGCCATTCAGTTGCTGCATTTCAAAAATATTATTTTTTTATTATTATCGGAAGTGCATATTATACTAAAGAAAAAATGAAGACAGGACACTAAAAAATCCATAGTAGCTTTTTTTAAACAGCCCCAGAGCCAAAGACTGGAACTTTTACCCGTCGAGTGACCCGCTGAGCAGAGTGGAAAAAAGGCCAAGATTAACAACAATTACCTCCTGCAGATTAAGCTGTTAAAATCCGGGTGTTGTATTATGTTCCCTTCATTGCTGTTACACTCTGTGCAGTTATCAATCATGGGGTTTCCATGCGGGTCAGTTCACACGTGAAATGGCGATGTGTGTGCACGTTAGGGAGAATTACTTGTGTAAATCAAGTTTGTGGCCGAAAGAAACGTCCAAAGAGAGAGATAGGGTAAATCTCATTTACTCGTGTAAATGACGAAATACACGGGAAAACCACGCCCAGCTTCGCATGGAAACACGCACTTCACGTGTAAATGTTAATGAGCGTGTTTATTCTTAACTATAAATATTGCAAGGGAGCAGGTCAGTTGTTACTGTGGATTCCAAGACGGCAGTAAGTAATGGCTGATGGGTGATTTTATGGTTAGCAGTGGAGTAGTTCACCTTAATGATAATGCGGACGTTTTTTTTTTTTAATTATTGTTTTTTGCTGTGTCTGCTCTGTCATGTTATATATATCTTGTGGGTTTACAGTCTGTATAAAACCACTTACCAAGAATGGTGTTATGCACTTGTTATTAATGCAGCTGTTTGAGAATACCCTTGCTGCTTAAATGTCTAACTGAATTAATTCCCGTCCTTTTTTTCAGCCATGGTGATCTCCAATACTTGTTGGTCAGTTTCATTTTATACCTCTGAGTTTATTTTTAATTAATGAGTCGTAAGATACAGTATTCACTACTAATGACATTTGAAAAACAATTTGGGCAAGAGAAGTAAAACACATTATTAACCAGCCAGGCACGAGGTATTTTGCTTTATTACAGCAGCTTCGATTCACTCGTGTAGCAGGTCTCTGCACATGGAAACCACATTTTCACAAAATTTCACTAGTAATCTTCAAAAACAGCATGAGGACTTTAGGCATAGCTGATTTACATATCAACCCCCACCTTCCCCGTTCATTTGCATGACGTCGAGTGAAAAGCCCAGTTTACTCGAGTAAAATAAACAGAGCGAATGGAAACTCAGAAAAGCATTTTACACGAGACATTTGTCTTGAGCTAAAAAAAAAACTTCCATAGAAAGACCATGATTGAGGTTATGTGAAAAAAAAGCAAGTACCTGTCATGAATGTGTTTTAACATTATTGGAGTTGCTGTAACGTAGGTAGTTTTTGGTACCTCAGTCAGGCTGGGCAGCAGCCATCAGTGATCCTTTATTTAATGTAAGTTTCGTTTCTCTTTCGTGTCTCTCTCGCTCCTCTCGCTCCTCTCGCTCTCTCGCTCCTAACAACCCACCTTGAGTGCAGAGAGCTGCAGGCTTTTATGCAGGTGACCATCTCCCGATTAGCAACAAATGAATCACTTAATTAATTCGGGAGAGGCCACCTTCTGCACAAGGTTTTTAAATCACTGTGGATGGGGTTTCCCAGCCACACTATTAAACATTACAAAATATTCGGCTATGCCGTCACATTTATAAATAACATAACACGACGGTTCACTGTCATATATAAATGCATTTTTAAATAAATACAAATAAACAATAAACACGGCTTTCACTGTCATATAAATACAATAATAAATCAGAACAAGAAACATAATAATAATAAACCACAAATACAAAATAATAAACTGCACAGGGGCGGAGCGGGAAACCCCGTTCTAAAAATAAATAAACAAAACACTGTACAGGGCTCCTCGCCCTGTTACACCCCCGCCTAACAAAACACTGTACAGGGCTCCTCGCCCTGTTACACCCCCGCCTAACAAAACACTGTACAGGGCTCCTCGTCCTGTTACACCCCCGCCTAACAAAACACTGTACAGGGCTGCTCGCCCTGTTACACCCCCGCCTAACAAAACACTGTACAGGGCTCCTCGCCCTGTTACACCCCCGCCTAACAAAACACTCTACAGGGCTCCTCGCCCTGTTACACCCCCGCCTAACAAAACATTGTACAGGGCTCCTCGCCCTGTTATACCCCCGCCTAACAAAACACTGTACAGGGCTCCTCGCCCTGTTACACCCCCGCCTAACAAAACACTGTACAGGGCTGCTCGCCCTGTTACACCCCCGCCTAACAAAACACTGTACAGGGCTCCTCGCCCTGTTACACCCCCGCCTAACAAAACACTCTACAGGGCTCCTCGCCCTGTTACACCCCCGCCTAACAAAACATTGTACAGGGCTCCTCGCCCTGTTATACCCCTGCCTAACAAAACACTCTACAGGGCTCCTCGCCCTGTTACACCCCTGCCTAACAAAACACTGTACAGGGCTCCTCGCCCTGTTACACCCCCGCCTAACAAAACACTGTACAGGGCTCATCGCCCTGTTACACCCCCGCCTAACAAAACACTGTACAGGGCTCCTCGCCCTGTTACACCCCCGCCTAACAAAACACTGTACAGGGCTCCTCGCCCTGTTACACCCCCGCCTAACAAAACACTGTACAGGGCTCCTCGCCCTGTTACACCCCCCCCACCCCGCACTGGAAATCTGATAAATCGCACCCTGTCTGTGTGCATCGAGGTCTGCTCTCATGGAATGAAGGAGCACACCATTATCATGCATTGCCTCCCTTACAGGCCTCAAAGCCTTGGCTAGCATGTCCTTCACCATGTCAAGGAAAGTGTCAGTCTGCGCCGCCACAGCTCACTGTAATATCGTCTGGAGGTGAGGATTTTTTTAAGTAAAAACAATAAATTGCACAGGGGTGGAGGGGGAGACCCCGTTCTAAAAATAAATAAATAATACATTTTACAGAGCTCCTCACCCTGTTACACGGGGTATTAGCAGGAGCGTTAGTGATAACAGAATAGTGGGGTATTAACAGGAGGGTAAATGATAACAGAATAGCGGGGTATTAACAGGAGGGTTAATGATAAACAGAATAGCGGGGTATTAGCAGGAGGGTTAATGATATAAACAGAATAGCAGGGTATTAGCAGGAGGGTTAATGATAAACAGAATAGCAGGGTATTAGCAGGAGAGTTAATGATAACAGAATAGCGGGTATTAGCAGGAGGGTTAATGATAAACAGAATAGTGGGGTATTAGCAAGAGGGTTAATGATAACAGAATAGCGGGGTATTAGCAGGAGGGTTAATGATATAAACAGAATAGCGGGGTATTAGCAGGAGGGTTAATGATATAAACAGAATAGTGGGGTATTAGCAAGAGGGTTAATGATAACAGAATAGCAGGGTATTAGCAGGAGGGTTAATGATAACAGAATAGCAGGGTATTAGCAGGGGGGTTAATGATAACAGAATAGCAGGGTATTAGCAGGGGGGTTAATGATATAAACAGAATAGTGGGGTATTAGCAGGAGGGTTACTGATAAACAGAATAGTGGGGTATTAGCAGGGGGGTTAATGATATAAACAGAATAGCGGGGTATTAGCAGGAGGGTTAATGATATAAACAGAATAGCAGGGTATTAGCAGGAGGGTTAATGATAACAGAATAGCAGGGTATTAGCAGGGGGGTTAATGATATATACAGAATAACGGGGTATTAGCAGGAGGGTTAATGATATAAACAGAATAGCGGGGTATTAGCAGGAGGGTTAATGATATAAACAGAATAGCGGGGTATTAGCAGGAGGGTTAATGATAACAGAATAGCAGGGTATTAGCAGGGGGGTTAATGATATATACAGAATAACGGGGTATTAGCAGGAGGGTTAATGATATAAACAGAATAGCGGGGTATTAGCAGGAGGGTTAATGATAAACAGAATAGCGGGGTATTAGCAGGAGGGTTAACGATATAAACAGAATAGCAGGGTATTAGCAGGAGGGTTAATGATAACAGAATAGTGGGGTATTAGCAGGAGGGTTAATGATATAAACAGAATAGTGGGGTATTAGCAAGAGGGTTAATGATAACAGAATAGTGGGGTATTAGCAAGAGGGTTAATGATAAACAGAATAGTGGGGTATTAGCAGGAGAGTTAATGATAACAGAATAGTGGGGTATTAGCAGGGGGGTTAATGATAACAGAATAGTGGGGTATTAGCAGGAGGGTTAATGATATAAACAGACTAGTGGGGTATTAGCAGGAGGGTTAATGATAACAGAATAGCGGGGTATTAGCAGGGGGGTTAATGATAACAGAATAGTGGGGTACTAGCTGGAGAGTTAATGATAACAGAATAGCGGGGTATTAGCAGTGGGGTAAATGATTTTAACAGAATAGTGGGGTATTAGCAAGAGGGTTAATGATAACAGAATAGCGGGGTATTGGCAGGAGAGTTAATGATAACAGAATAGTGGGGTATTAGCAGGAGGGTTAATGATAAACAGAATAGTGGGGTATTAGCAAGAGGGTTAATGATAACAGAATAGCGGGGTATTAGCAGGAGGGTTAATGATAAACAGAATAGCGGGGTATTAGCAGGAGGGTTAATGATATAAACAGAATAGCAGGGTATTAGCAGGAGGGTTAATGATATAAACAGAATAGCGGGGTATTAGCAGAAGGGTTAATGATTACAGAATAGTGGGGTATTAGCAGAAGGGTTAATGATAACAGAATAGTGGGGTACTAGCGGGAGAGTTAATAACAGAATAGCAGAGTATTAGCAGGAGGGTTAATGATTTAAACAGAATAGTGGGGTATTAGAAGGAGGTTAATGATAACAGAATAGCGGGGTATTAGCAGGAGGGTTAATGAAGTGCAGTCATCTCGCATGAGCGTCACCGGAAGACCACCTTCAGTTGTATAGTTTTGTATGTACGCATTTCCACAAAGACAAAACTGACCTGTTATTCAGTGAAATGAAAAAAAAATAATCAAAACATATTATTTACACTTCACAGGGCCAAAAACATTAAAGAAAAGAAACAGAAATAACTAACAAAACAAATTCACTTGGACACTAAACGACAGACACTTGATATTATAAAATGGCATGAGGATTACAAAACAGAAAGCAGCAGAAAATAAAAAAACAAACAGGACAAACTGAATGTGATGCGTTAAACACACGCAGACCCTGAGCACAACGGAAACAAACAGGACAAACTGAATGTGATGCGTTAAACACAGCGCAGACCCTGAGCACAGCGAAAACAAACAGGACAAACTGAATGTGATGCGTTAAACACACGCAGACCCTGAGCACAGAGAAAACAAACAGGACAAACTGAATGTGATGCGTTAAACACAGCGCAGACCCTGAGCACAGCGAAAACAAACAGGACAAACTGAATGTGATGCGTTAAACACACGCAGAGCCTGAGCACAGAGAAAACAAACAGGACAAACTGAATGTGATGCGTTAAACACACGCAGACCCTGAGCACAGAGAAAACAAACAGGACAAACTGAATGTGATGAGTTAAACACACGCAGAGCCTGAGCACAGAGAAAACAAACAGGACAAACTGAATGTGATGCGTTAAACACAGCGCAGACCCTGAGCACAGAGAAAACAAACAGGACAAACTGAATGTGATGTGTTAAACACACGCAGACCCTGAGCACAGCGAAAACAAACAGGACAAACTGAATGTGATGCGTTAAACACACGCAGAGCCTGAGCACAGAGAAAACAAACAGGACAAACTGAATGTGATGCGTTAAACACACGCAGAGCCTGAGCACAGAGAAAACAAACAGGACAAACTGAATGTGATGCGTTAAACACACGCAGACCCTGAGCACAGAGAAAACAAACAGGACAAACTGAATGTGATGAGTTAAACACACGCAGAGCCTGAGCACAGAGAAAACAAACAGGACAAACTGAATGTGATGCGTTAAACACAGCGCAGACCCTGAGCACAGCGAAAACAAACAGGACAAACTGAATGTGATGCGTTAAACACACGCAGAGCCTGAGCACAGAGAAAACAAACAGGACAAACTGAATGTGATGCGTTAAACACATGCAGAGCCTGAGCACAGAGAAAACAAACAGGACAAACTGAATGTGATGCGTTAAACACAGCGCTGACCCTGAGCACAGCGAAAACAAACAGGACAAACTGAATGTGATGAGTTAAACACAGCGCAGACCCTGAGCACAGAGAAAACAAACAGGACAAACTGAATGTGATGCGTTAAACACAGTGCAGAGCCTGAGCACAGCGAAAACAAACAGGACAAACTGAATGTGATGTGTTAAACACACGCAGACCCTGAGCACAGCGAAAACAAACAGGACAAACTGAATGTGATGCGTTAAACACACGCAGACCCTGAGCACAGAGAAAACAAACAGGACAAACTGAATGTGATGCGTTAAACACAGCGCAGACCCTGAGCACAGCGAAAACAAACAGGACAAACTGAATGTGATGCGTTAAACACAGCGCAGACCCTGAGCACAGAGAAAACAAACAGGACAAACTGAATGTGATGCGTTAAACACACGCAGAGCCTGAGCACAGAGAAAACAAACAGGACAAACTGAATGTGATGCGTTAAACACACGCAGAGCCTGAGCACAGAGAAAACAAACAGGACAAACTGAATGTGATGCGTTAAACACACGCAGACCCTGAGCACAGAGAAAACAAACAGGACAAACTGAATGTGATGAGTTAAACACACGCAGAGCCTGAGCACAGCGAAAACAAACAGGACAAACTGAATGTGATGCGTTAAACACACGCAGAGCCTGAGCACAGAGAAAACAAACAGGACAAACTGAATGTGATGCGTTAAACACACGCAGAGCCTGAGCACAGAGAAAACAAACAGGACAAACTGAATGTGATGCGTTAAACACACGCAGACCCTGAGCACAGCGAAAACAAACAGGACAAACTGAATGTGATGCGTTAAACACACGCAGAGCCTGAGGACAGAGAAAACAAACAGGACAAACTGAATGTGATGCGTTAAACACACGCAGACCCTGAGCACAGTGAAAACAAACAGGACAAACTGAATGTGATGCGTTAAACACACGCAGAGCCTGAGCACAGAGAAAACAAACAGGACAAACTGAATGTGATGCGTTAAACGCAGCGCAGACCCTGAGCACAGCGAAAACAAACAGGACAAACTGAATGTGATGCGTTAAACACAGCGCAGACCCTGAGCACAGCGAAAACAAACAGGACAAACTGAATGTGATGCGTTAAACACACGCAGAGCCTGAGCACAGCGAAAACAAACAGGACAAACTGAATGTGATGCGTTAAACACATGCAGACCCTGAGCACAGTGAAAACAAACAGGACAAACTGAATGTGATGCGTTAAACGCAGCGCAGACCCTGAGCACAGCGAAAACAAACAGGACAAACTGAATGTGATGCGTTAAACGCAGCGCAGACCCTGAGCACAGCGAAAACAAACAGGACAAACTGAATGTGATGCGTTAAACACAGCGCAGACCCTGAGCACAGCGAAAACAAACAGGACAAACTGAATGTGATGCGTTAAACACACGCAGAGCCTGAGCACAGAGAAAACAAACAGGACAAACTGAATGTGATGCGTTAAACACATGCAGACCCTGAGCACAGCGAAAACAAACAGGACAAACTGAATGTGATGCGTTAAACGCAGCGCAGACCCTGAGCACAGCGAAAACAAACAGGACAAACTGAATGTGATGCGTTAAACACATGCAGACCCTGAGCACAGCGAAAACAAACAGGACAAACTGAATGTGATGCATTAAATGCAGCGCAGACCCTGAGCACAGCGAAAACAAACAGGACAAACTGAATGTGATGCATTAAATGCAGCGCAGACCCTGAGCACAGCGAAAACAAACCAACACGTAGATCGAAAAGAAAGGGTCCCAAAAACAGAAAGCAGAAATAAAACTAAGCTTGTTTCTATATATAGAAGTTTACCATGGGAAATCTGCACAGTAATTCAGCAGTTTACCATGTTTGTACTCGTCTGTACCCTGACCATGCTTCCTTATGCTTTCGGTGCACGGAGACAAACAAACACGGTGAGTGAAAACACTATTATTCTTTTCCTTAATTTTTAACTCCTCTCTCTCTCCCGTTCTCCACTCATGAACCCCGACTGCATGCTACGTGTCTCTATATATACTGTTGTGCTGGGATTCAATTACTAATTAATTATTCACTTGAATCCCAGCACGTGAATTAATTCTGTGCAACCCCGTGCTCACATATTACATTTAACCAGCACGTGAAGTGATTTGTGCTCTCCTCGTGCCTAAATACAAATCTACACTTTCTAAATACACGTGAAACACAGACCCGTTTATATCCCGTGTACCAATCTCTATACACAAACATTAACACACGCACGCAACATACAACATATAACACATAAATGCACACAGGGGCGGGGCACATTGCCACATATACCCCCCCTTGTGCGCAGCACACATGGCCTCAACGGCCACCTCCCCCCTTAAAAATCCAGCAGTCCAGGACAATGTCTCAGGCTGGGAAGGGAGGCTTCAGTGGGCCCATGGCTGGCCATGCTGTCAGCACCCCTGCCGGTAGTGGCACGGCTGACAGCATGCTGGTCCATTCCTGCAGCGAAATTGCTGCGGGGGATGCTGGTCTCCTGACCTCTCCCCCTTCCTTCGTAGCCGGTAGCTCCCCTTGGTGGGGCTCCGACCACAGTACTGCCGGCAGCGAAACTGCTGCAGTGGGAGCAGGTCTCCGGACCTCCCCCACGATCTCCGGCAGCGAAACTGCTGCTGGGGTTGGTGGTCTCCAGACCTCCTCCCCCTTCTTCGTGGCCGACAGCTCCCCTTTCTGGGGCTCCGGCCACCGTACTCCCTGTGGTGGAGGTACGGAACGCAGAGACAGCTCCTGCTGTTCTGCTTCTGGCAGTGGCGGAGGCAGAGGCAGCTCCTGCTCCTCTGCTCCTGGAAGTGGTGGAGGCAGAGGCAGCTCCTGCTCCTCTGCTCCTGGCGGTGGTGGAGGCAGAGGCAGCTCCTGCTCCTCTGCTCCTAGTGGAGGAAGCGGTGGAGGTGGCGGAGGTAGAGGCAGCTCCTGCTGCTCTGCTCCTGCCGGTGTAGGTGGCGGAGACAGAGGCAGCTCCTGCTGCTCTGTTCCTGCCGGTGGAGGTGGCGGAGGCAGAGGCAGCTCCGGCTGCTCTGCTCCTGCCGGTGAAGGTGGGAGCAGCGTGTAGTCTCCTGCCGATGGAGGTGGGAGCAGCGTGTAGTCTCCCCTTTTTCGAGGGGACTGGTGCTGCTCTGCCTCTCTTGCAGGGAACTGGTGCGGCTCCGCTTTTGACGGGGAAACCAGCAGGCATTCTCCCTCTGCTGGTGGAGGTGGAACCAGCAGGCATTCTCCCTCTGCTGGCAGCTTGGGTCCTAGGGCTGTGGAAGCCCCGACTTCCCTCTCTTCGGGCTGTGGACGCACCGACTCCTCCCTTTTGGGCTGTGGACGCCCCGACTCCTCCCTGTTGGGCTGTGGATGCACCGACTCCTCCCTTTTGGGCTGTGGACGCACCGACTCCTCCCTTTTGGGCTGTGGACGCACCGACTCCTCCCTTTTGGGCTGTGGACGTTCGGGCTCACCCCACTCAGGCGTAGGACGTTCGGGCTCACCCCACTCAGGCGTAGGACGTTCGGGCTCCTCCCACTCAGGCGTAGGACGTTCGGGCTCCTCCCACTCAGGCGTAGGACGTTCGGGCTCCTCCCACTCAGGCGTAGGACGTTCGGGCTCCTCCCACTCAGGCGTAGGACGCTCGGGCTCCTCCCGCTTGGGCTGTGGACGCTCAGGCTCCTCCCGCTTGGGCTGTGGACGCTCAGGCTCCTCCCGCTTGGGCTGTGGAGGCAAAACCAGCAGGCATTCTTCCTCTGCTGGTGGAGACGGGGACAGCAGGCATTCTTCCTCTGCTGGTGGACCTGCTACCTGGGCTGTTGTTCCACTTATAACTGCCTCCAGGTAGCTGAGGACCAACCCCACACCTTCCTCCCAGGTGCTTACGGTCTGTTCCCTCTCGTAAGCCTCCCATTGTTCCCTATCCATAAATCGCAGGAACCGGACGACTACTGGTATAGACTGGGCCTCCAGCCCAGCATTTTCCAGCATCCAGTCCCGCACTTTGATTGCGTCTTCTGCCATTTTTTTTTTTTTTTCCCCTCTTTTTTTTCTCTCTTTTTTTTTTTTATCCAAAAATGCTGTTCCTGCTCTGGTCTGAGTCCTGGAGGCGCTGTAGATCCCACGCAGGACACCACGTGTCACAAAGACGGCCGGAGTGGGTGGCGTCAGACCAGATGCAGGAAATAAACAGACAGAGATTTGGGGTTTGGGGAGGCTGAGCGCGTGATCGCGCTCAGCATTTAATAACAGAACAGAAAATAAAAGGTTTGAACAGACAAAAACACTGGACACGGCACTTGCGCCAAAATAAATAGACACACAAAAAACGAACAGACACTTAACAAACGGTGCACGGAGACAAACAAACACGGTGAGTGAAAACACTATTATTCTTTTCCTTAATTTTTAACTCCTCTCTCTCTCCCGTTCTCCACTCATGAACCCCGACTGCATGCTACGTGTCTCTATATATACTGTTGTGCTGGGATTCAATTACTAATTAATTATTCACTTGAATCCCAGCACGTGAATTAATTCTGTGCAACCCCGTGCTCACATATTACATTTAACCAGCACGTGAAGTGATTTGTGCTCTCCTCGTGCCTAAATACAAATCTACACTTTCTAAATACACGTGAAACACAGACCCGTTTATATCCCGTGTACCAATCTCTATACACCAACATTAACACACGCACGCAACATACAACATATAACACATAAATGCACACAGGGGTGGGGCACATTGCCACAGGAATAAACCCAGATTTTATTTTTACTTTAAAAAGTCCCTTTCATCTTAAGTGGACAAGCGGTTCTCTACACATTTGTAACAATGTAGGTGTGACAGACAGCCTCCATATACCTCCCACAGTACCGATCAATAGCTTGTGCTGAGCTGAGTAGATATAACTGCAGCCAGGTCTGCTCTGTAGAAGTGGAGCAGTGCAGTAAACACACATACCCAGGAATCACATGTTAGTTTCACATTGAACATGATTGATGGACACTGCAGCTTTAAGAACCGCATTAACTTTTCTGAGAGAGAATGTGGAAAATATCAAAGCAAACAGTGAGAAAAACAGAAATAAAGGAAACCCACCTGCAAGCAGAAGGATGAGCAGCCCTCTCTCCCCCATCACAGCAGACTCTGCATTAGAAAGAGAAGACTTTCAATTAATCACCTTCATAAGGGAAAGCTTCAAATATAAAAAAACACAGCAAAACAGAACACGCAATCACATTGGAACCTCAATAGAAATTTTGTTGTTATTATTAGTAGTAGTCCTATTTGATGACCAATAGGAGGACTATGTCAGTCTTCACTCAGCACATGGTGTTCCAGGTGCTCTCCCATCCAAGTACAAACCAAGCCCAGCCTTGCTTAGCTTCTGAGCTCAGACGAGATGAGGCTTACTTAATATGGTATGGCTAATGTAACAACTGATAAAAAAAATACTAATTAGCATTCCCTAAATAAAAGGGGGTGCTAACAAAAAACTGGCCATTAACTATTTGTAACAAATAGTACAGGGTTGTCCTTGACGTGGAGCGGAGGGAGGGGTCGAGGAGAAATCAGAGATCCTGCTCAGGTTGTTCTTGAGGGGAGGCTGAGGAGGGTCCAGCACCTTTGGTTCAATCAGCAGGACCGGCTCTCCGGTCCTAAGGACCCCCTCGAGATACCTGTTTGAGGGCCCTGAGGGGGAGATGACTCGGAGGTGTGCGGTGCCGGCATGGATAGTTTTGCGCTCTGCTTGAGTTTAGAGCACCTCTTATTTTGGTGCCCCAGCTCTCTGCAGTGGTAGCACCGCACTTCCTCCGAGGAGAAAAAAATCACATACAGTAGTTGGCCTCCATGGTTTCCCTCCCCATCAGGTGGAAGGTAACCTGGCGTCAGAAGGACAACATGTGGCAGAGGGGCTGGTCTTTGCACCCTAGGGGGATGGGGTGGATCGCTGTTTTCAGCTCCCCTAGGGCCTGAAGATGGGGCTTTAGAAGGTCATGCTTTAAGAAAGGTGGGACGTTAGAAAGGACGACCCTGCTGCCCAACCACTCCATGGGTTCTATGAGGATGTACATCCCCCCAACTGTGAGACCCCTCTCAACCCGCAGTGTGTGTCGCCACAATGGTCGACGGTCTGACCACCTTGGACATGGCTTTCACCATGGCCTCGATTGAGAGGGCGTCTCTCAGGAGGCACATCACCCCGTGCCACCTTCTAATATTTTAAATGGGGCGCAGCTTCCCCTGCAGGACCTGTGCCCACTGTTTCGGGGGCTGTGGAGCCTGTCCACTATTTTTTATTTTGTTATGTATTTATTTAGTTTTAATTAAACAAATAACACACACACACACACACACAGACACACACACATAGACACACCCCTGCACACCAGTACAGGGGCACACAAAAACACAGCACAAACCAAACAAAGTTCAACGTAATTAAAATTAATTAATTAAAATAAGGGGCTCCCGAGTGGCACATCCAGTAAAAGCACTCGCTAGAGTGCAGGATGCGCTCTATAGCCTGGACGTCGCCGGTTCGAGTCCAGGCTATTCCACAGCCGACCGTGGATGGGAGCACCCAGGGGACGGCACTCAATTGGCCAAGCATCGTCCGGGGGGAGGGAGGGTTAGGTCGGCCAGGGTGTCCTCGGCTCACCGCGCACCAGCGACCCCTGTAGTCTGGCTGGGCGCCTGCAGGCTTGCCTGTAAGCTGCCCAGAGCTGCATTGTCCTCCGACGCTGTAGCTCTGAGGCGGCTGCACTGTGAGTCTGCAGAGTGTAAAGAAGCAGCCGGCTGACGGCACACGCTTTGGAGGACAGCGTGTGTTCATCTTCACCCCACCCGAGTCAGCGCAGGGGTGGTAGCGGTGAGCTGAGCCTAAAAATAATTGGGCATTTCAAATTGGGGAGAAATAAAAAAAAATAAGAAAACAGAACAGAGCAATGTGCCTGCCCTTCCCCCACTCTGCACAAGCAGAAGCAGGGGATTAAAACTAAAATATAATGGTCTGTGCTGGTTATCTAATGCATGCATGATCCTGCAGGGGGATGTCTGTGCTGCTATCTGACGCATGCATGATCCTGCAGGGGAAGGTCTGTGCTGCTATCTGAGTGGTTGAGAGGCGGGCCTTGGGGGGGGGGTCACTCGACCTATAAGAAATTCGCTCTGTTATGCATTCGGGTGGCCATTACAGGGGAAACCCAGTGATGTTGGCTGAGGAAGCCGGTGTAAATAACCCAAAGCAGGAACGCCAGCGGCTGGAGCGAGAGAACGAAACAGGCAAGCACGGCTGAGGGAGCTAATATTAACCCTTTGCGGTCCATTGTTGGACCTGGTCCGACATTGCAATTATTCCTATCAGGTCCATTGTCGGACCCTGTCCGACATCATCAAAAAAACACAAAAAACGGGTTTCTAGTCGTTTTTTCTCCGGAAAAAGCCGAGAAAACCATTCATTGGCCGAGTGGGAGCGACAGGAGCCGAGACAAGCCGATAAAAAAAAAAAAAGCGTATCTCATGAATAGTCATACATGCCCCTGGCATTACATAGGGGCAGTCATAAGGAAACAAGCTGGCCGTTATTGAATCAGAGCACAGAGAATAACACAGACATTTGCAGAGCTTTTTTGAGATGTTATAGTAATAAAATAATGACTTGGATTGCATTATTGAGGAGTTTGGCGATAAAACGAGTGATCAGGAGATGATCGATCGGTATGTACGACTATTATTATTATTATTATTTATTTATTAGCATAGGTGAACGCTATAGCAAACGAAAGGGTGGGGCGGGGCTGGAGATGCCTAGTGAGTGCTTTGTTGATCTGCAGGGCCTTTTAAACCCGTTTGACTGTGGAAAAAAAAACTTTTAAACAGCGTGTCTAAAATTAACTGCGCGTGTGAAAATAAATTGGACCTGACGCGCCTGACACGCACTTAATAAATGTACTGCAAAGGGTTAAATAAGAGAAACAATCAAAATAATTGTGACGTACCCGAGGGGGGTGTGTGTAGGTAGTTGGGAACCTTGGCCCCCCCAGTGTATAGTGAGAGAATAGCAGAGCACAGGGTGGAGCCCCGAGCTGACCAGTCTAGGGGCGGCAGGGGACGCTGCATAAGCACCAACTTTTGTTTGTAGTTTTTATTACAGTGTTTTATTTTCCCTTTTTCTTCGTGCCCTTTGTTTTCATTATTATTTTTGAGCACCTGTGTGCAGCACACCATGAGTGAACGGCCAGCCTTTTACCATTGCTGCTATCAGGCTGTGCTCTGGACTTGAATCACAGTGCCACCTAGTGGCAGAAATAAATCAATGCACCAAGGGGCATTTAAATAAAGTTCTGTCTCCTGTGTATCAGTGAATTGCCCACCACCCTTCCACAAACTGTTTGAATTGCACTACTGGAGGAGCTCTGAAAAAGTGCCAGTAGTAGTAGTAGTAATATTAGTAGTATGATAATTGTTGTTGTTGTTAACATTATGTTAGTAGTAGCGTTGATTATGACTACACAGTTCTTTAATATGTGGATAGATAGATAGATAGATAGATAGATAGATAGATAGATAGACAGATAGACAGATAGATAGATAGATAGATAGATAGATAGATAGATGGGCTTCAGTGAGTTACAGGAATATAATTCCATCTAGGGTTTCTGTGACGTCATAAATTATAAACCACGGATACCCTTGTGATGCTAATATTAAGACGAGGATCAGCAGTACAGTTGTTGGTTTTTTTTAAACGTCATGTTTCAGTGTTGTACAGACGTCCTGTGTCATTATCCGTTAGTGCTTCAGCTTTATTTGGATGATTGTCTTTACCTGGTTTTAATTTCCCGTTCCTCTCCAGTTTATCTGAGATACAAATGTACCAGCTTTACATCATTTTTTTAAAATATATTCTCATTTTGTTGCTCATTAATGAACATTTCTGTACTATGGGTGTTGTCGAGTGATTGAAAACAAGACGTTTTGTGTTTGAATTGAAAGTGGTGGTCTCAAGGAGTCGAATGAGTCAAAGTTCAAGTATATTCTCCTCTAGATCAGTGGTGCCCAACTCCATTCCTCAAGTATCCCTGTGTTTGCTGGTTTCTGTCCCAACCAAGCTCTGTTACTTAATTGAACCCTTAATTAAACTAAGAATTTGCTAAATTTTATTTTAATTCATTGTTTAGTTTGTAAAAGGTTGGATAATTCAAGTCCATTATACAATTGTATATTTTATCTGATTAGGCTAATTCTTAGTTCAATTAAGGGTTCAATTAAGTAACAGAGCTCAGCTGGAACAAACCCCAGGCAGACACAGGGGTACTTGAGGACCGGAGTTGGGAACCACTGCTCTAGAGGAATTATCACTTTTTTACGTCACTACTGTGGTATTATGCCTTTTTTTCGAATGGCTCAGGATGCAAATATGGCCTTTCATTTCTTAAATAATGTGCTATGATTTGTGTGTATAGTTCAGTAGTATTGAGGACGCTATTTGTGAGCTGCGGCTTTAATGAAGCTTTCAACACGGTTCCAATCTTGCACAGCTACAGGTTGTGTGTTCCTGCCAGAAATCAAATCTTCCGACGAGTGAGCGAGAGAGCGAGAGTTGAGACAAGCAGCGTGCAGCAAATAGAAGAATTATTCAGTTTTCTATTTAAAATACTATAAAAATCTGCTATATAAAAGTACTATATTCCACGGAGAAGCCTTCCCTTCATTATAAATCGTGCAAACACCTACAAAGTCTCCCGGCTTTCACTGTACTATCAATATAATCATCTTCAGAAGCGTAGAATTGTGATTGTCGTTCCATCACTACAGAATAGGGAACATGCTTCACCCGGTTGCGTGTTTCAAAAGCATGTTTATTTGTGTGTGTTGATCAGAGACATGGAAAAGTAATATTAACCTGAATACTGAACATGAATCACTCAAAGAAAAATGCATTTATTTATTTATTTTGCAATCCCTTTTCTATTTCTCTGATGCATTCAGTACCAAAACCCGACTGTACGTCAAAAACAGAGAAAAGGAAAAACGAGTCGAGTTGTGCTGCTGCCCCGGAACCCTGTGAGATGTATTGATCAAATAAACGGCTTCACACCATCAGTCACTTATTGGGTTGTTATGCGATGGAAATTAAAATGTACAAGTACTATTGCATGAAGCAAACAATACTATATGGAATACACATCATCAATTATAATGATTTCGTTTCACTATGTTTGCATAAAGACCCAATATTGCACTTTGAAGCATTGAAAACATCTGATTTGAATGTTTTCTTGGCAGGTTTGAGTCGGGTAAGCAAGGCTATGCAAAGCACAGCACATCCCATCGACCAAATGACTTTTTATGCTGCTACAGATTGAATTGAATATATTTCAACAGTTTATATATTTTTAGAAGAATTCCTGCTCAAATGACTCCCGCATTTAACCAATCAGAACAGACTTAAACAGAATAGGGCTGTATAAGAAACACATATGCATCTAAAACAATACAAAATAAAAATATTAAAAAGCAATACATCTCAATAAAATAATAATAGTAATAACATTTTTGTTAAATTTATTTCCTATAGAATAGTAAACACCTTCTGCAAGAAGCAACTATAAAGCTAATATGTTCAACGTGGGCTATTGAGGAAACTGCCTCCTTAAAATCTATATTTAAACCCTATTGGGACACTGGACTTTCTCATATAAACATGCTGCTGTTTTTAATGGATATTTAGTAATCTACATACAGACAAATACATCTAGATAATGTTTTTGGAAAGTCTTACCTTAGACACAAAGCAGTGCCAAAGTGTTCTCCCTGGTCTGAAACGCGCTGACACTGTGACAGCTCAGCTTAGACATGCTGTGATATACTGAGCATGATGGGCGGAGACAAACAGCACAGCCAGTGACGTCATTCAGCAAGCAGCGATAGTCACGCCCATTTTAGAAAAGGTACACGTTTTATATATATTAAAATATACAGCAGCACCAAACATGATTAAGACAATTACCCCACGTTTTAATATCAGTGCTTCAATACATTATACAATGGCACACAACATGATTCAGACAACAGTGTAGATATGAAATAGAAATGTTAAACTATCTAAGGAACAAACGAAATGATAATCTGCAAAAAATAAAGCCTCTGAGTTTATAGCTTCGTCCGATGTACTTCAATCCAAATAGTTCAGCTGAAGAGGCATCTGCTTTATACCCATGTGAGGCTCACTGCACTGTACCCGTGTGACGCTCACTGCACTGTACCCGTGTGACGCTCACTGCACTGTACTTGTGTGAGGCTCACTGCACTGAACTTGTGTGAGGCTCACTGCACTGTACCCGTGTGAGGCTCACTGCACTGTACCCGTGTGAGGCTCACTGCACTGTACCCGTGTGAGGCTCACTGCACTGTACTTGTGTCAGTTGTCATCTTTTCTATTTGAGAGAGATAGAGGTATCAGGACGCGAGTCCCGTCACTGTGAACAGCAGTTCATTAATTACATACAGTGCAGAGGTGTGCTTATTTAGTTTTTTTTTTTTTTACAACATTTGCACAATTATGTAAAAAAGGTTATTTCATGTTAGAGAACACAGTTTTTTTATGAATAAACACGTTTTTACAATTCTCACTATTACAGGTTTGCTTCAACGCTGTCGGGAGATTCGTCTTTAAATTAAACTGCTTTACA
The DNA here is from genome assembly GCF_902713425.1 of Acipenser ruthenus. Classification (NCBI taxonomy): domain Eukaryota; kingdom Metazoa; phylum Chordata; class Actinopteri; order Acipenseriformes; family Acipenseridae; genus Acipenser; species Acipenser ruthenus. Next base: position 574,905 of record NC_081230.1, read on the forward strand.
CGATCAATCACTTATTCAAAAACATTTTCAGTTTAAAAATTATTTTGCATGAAACAAATACAGATTGAAATGACAGAATCAATTATAATTTAGTTTGCATAAAGACCCAGCATTTACCTTTTTGACCAGCATCATGTGTTGCAGTATTGAAAACATCTGATTTGAATGTTTCCTGAGCTCGTTTGATCAGGAATAAGCAAGGCTGTGCAAAGAGCTAGATGCAACGCAATACACCCTATAGTTACAGAAAGCCTTTCTGTACTGTTCCATAATTCATCTTATTTAATTATATATTTTGTTTCAGAAAATGAACTTCACAAAGGACCAAAGAAATTCAAAACCATTAACATGGCACCAAACCAGACTCAACCAGCTCCCCTATGGTTTAATAGCCACAGCTGTTTATATGATACAGTGGCAGCACACATTGTTCAGACAGTTCCTGTACATTTCAGTATCCTTGTTTTTTGATATACAGTCTGTTATGTTTAGTGTCGCATTACAGCAATGGTTCTGAACTGCTATCACTTTGAGAACTGTCACAACATCCCCCGCACCCCGTCCCAAACGGTATCCCTACAGCGTTGTTTGAGCTTTACAATGCCCAAGTGTCCTTCGTGTGCCATGCCTACCACCCGGGCTCTCAGTGCCTCTGGGATCAACATGCGATGGCCCCTTGCGATACATACATCCTCCCAGCAGGACAGTTCGTCATGAACTCTGTAGAGTGGGAGCAGCTTCCCGTCCACCCTGACTGGCCATCCCTCTCTGATGTAAGTGCGGAGGAGTCCAAACAGCTCATCGTCCTGGGATGCTTGCTGCAGCTCTGGCATGGAGACGACTGTCTTCAGTGGGCCTTGCAGCAGTTGTACAAAATCCTGATCCCCGTCTGTGACATGACTTGCTGGGGGTGGGGACACCACAGCTCGCGACAGGAGATCAGCACGATGTTGAGAGCCTGATGATCTGGTCATAGAGATACAGGTGCCATCGCTCACATGCCCATATGCACGTCAAAGCCTCCCTCTCCCATAGGGAATACTTCTGTTCCGCCGGTGTGAGGGCACGAGAAGTGAAGGCCATAGGACGTACCATGCCGTTGTGTAGCTGGGACAGGTGGAAACAGAAAGAATGAAATGTGCCAGGGTGGGGGGGGGGGGGGGTGTGTGTAAGGTACCGTTTGATGGTGAGCACAGCATGGTGACAGGCCAGAGTCCAGGCCCACGGTGTGTCCTTCTTCAGCAGTTGATGAAGTGGTGCAGTGGTGGAGGCATATTGTGGAAGGAAACGGAGATAGTAGGTGGCCATGCCCAGGAAGGACGCTAGCCGGGAAACTGACTGAGGATCAGGGAGAGTCAGAATGGCCTCCACATGAGACAAGATCGGTGTGATGCCCTGACCGGAGAGATTGTACCCCACAAACTCAACCTCTGGAACCCCAAACACACATTTCTCCTTATTAAGCGTGACATGATGCTGAAAAACTTGCTTCAAACGGGCGTCATGCTGAGGCTGGGCAGCGCCGTGCACCACAATGCCATCCAGGTAGATGGAGACACCCGGGATGCCCGCCAACAGGAGCGTCATCATTTTTTGGAAGCAGCTGGGCACAGAGCAGAGACCGAAAGGCATGTGTTTGTACTGAAAGACCCCATGTGGGTGACGAACGCTGTGAGGTCCCTGCTGGTGGGTTCCAGGGGCACCTGGAGACAGCCTTGGTGCAAGTTAAGTTTGATGAAGACTGTAGATCCATGGAAATGGGTAGTGAGCTCCTGAGCCGTCGGCAGCGGGTATTTGTCTGGCACAATGGCCTTGTTCACAGCACGCAGGTCCACACAAAAGCGCAGCTCCTCATTCTTCTTGCGTGCAAACACTAAATTGGAAACCCAGGGCGACGCATTGATGGGCTCAATAATGTCCACATCAAAGAGATGTTGCAGCTCCTGGGAGACCTGGTCACGGAGGGAGAGCGGGACACGCCGCAAGGGCTGAATGACGGGGGAGACCGTTGTATCGACTGTAGGCTGGTGTACAAATTCAGTGAGACAGCCGAGGCCCTCAAACAGAGCTGGATATTGATGAGACCAAGGAGCTGAGACATGAAAAATATCCAAACTGGCCGAGTCAGTGAGCTTAAAATCCAGAGCCTGAAGCAAGTCTAGTCCCATCAGGTTGGCAGCAGCAGCTGAGACGTAGAAGAAGGCAGAGGGTGCAGCATGCATCCTGTAACGCACTGGCAAACAGACAGTCCCTATAACAGCGATGGGAGTGTGGCCATACCCAGAGAGTGAGACGGTAGGTTTCTGCAGAGGCACATGACAAAATCTCTCATAAGTGGACTTGTTCAGCAGCAACACTACAGCGCCTGTGTCAACCAGCAGTGGAAGCAGGACATCACCCACATAGCACCCACATTGTTTCAACACTGTTGTTTTCCGCAGCACAGAATTAATAGAAACGGGTGCAGGGTGTTCTGAGCCAGGTGGTGGAGCCTGCCCTGAGTGGCACCAGCGGGCAAAATGGTTGGGTAATGCGACACTAAACATAACACAGGCACTCTTGTACTTGACCACCCCTGCTGGTTTGTGGTGCTTGGGGTGGCATTTGTGTCCCATGTTACCTGACCCAGACTGCCTGCTTCCTTACTGGAATCCCTGAGTGGATAAGCATCCCCTCTTTCAAAACAGTCAATAGATTTTAATAAGGAAGCTGCCCCACAAGTGCAATGGCCCTCCAGTCCTTATCCATGTATAATGCACAGTGACTGGGTGGGATATCTGCTCTTCGTTGCACCTCTTTAGTGGGTTTCTGCAATGGTGACTGTCCAGACAGGGATCACACTGAATGCTGTACCAGTCTTGGCACTCCTGATGATCTATTCAGATTAAGAACATGGTTTAAAATCCCCCTGCCCCCATTGTAGAGTCAGTGGAGTTCAACCCTGGGGCTCTATTTGGACCTACTTGCACCCTGTATCAGTATAGCTAATTCTGTAGAAACCAACTTGCTCAACACATGACCTGTACTGGAACCCTGTTGTCATGGAGACATTCAAATCTATTTGCTTTGTATATGCAGTAACAACAGGTGTGTGCTGCAGCCCTGCTAATCAAATCAGATGTTTTAACTACTGCAATGTGAGCAGCTCCGTTAAAGAAATGAAAAAACAAAACCAGAGCTAAGTATATTTCTGGCTTGGTTATACAAACACAGCATCATCGCTGCACTTCATATATTTTCTTTACTTTGAAACTTTGCAACTCCATCCAGCACCCAGCTCCCCCAGGTGTGAGAGCCACTCTGGGCTCTCTGTGCTGGACACAGTGTTCTTTCAGGTGTGAGAGTCACTCGGGGCTCTCTGTGCTGGACACAGTGTTCTTTCAGGTGTGAGAGTCACTCGGGGCTCTCTGTGCTGGACACAGTGTTCTTTCAGGTGTGAGAGTCACTCAGGGCTCTCTGTGCTGGACACAGTGTTCTTTCAGGTGTGAGAGTCACTCAGGGCTCTCTGTGCTGGACACAGTGTTCTTTCAGGTGTGAGAGTCACTCAGGGCTCTCTGTGCTGGACACAGTGTTCTTTCAGGTGTGAGAGTCACTCGGGGCTCTCTGTGCTGGACACAGTGTTCATTCAGGTGTGAGAGTCACTCAGGGCTCTCTGTGCTGGACACAGTGTTCATTCAGGTGTGAGAGTCACTCAGGGCTCTCTGTGCTGGACACAGTGTTCTTTCAGGTGTGAGAGTCACTCAGTGCTCTCTGTGCTGGACACAGTGTTCTTTCAGGTGTGAGAGTCACTCAGGGCTCTCTGTGGTGGACACAGTGTTCTTTCAGGTGTGAGAGTCACTCGGGGCTCTCTGTGCTGGACACAGTGTGCTTTCAGGTGTGAGAGCCACTCTGGGCTCTCTGTTCTGGACACAGTGTTCTTTCAGGTGTGAGAGTCACTCAGGGCTCTCTGTGCTGGACACAGTGTTCTTTCAGGTGTGAGAGTCACTCAGGGCTCTCTGTGCTGGACACAGTGTTCTTTCAGGTGTGAGAGTCACTCAGGGCTCTCTGTGCTGGACACAGTGTTCTTTCAGGTGTGAGAGTCACTCAGGGCTCTCTGTGCTGGACACAGTGTTCTTTCAGGTGTGAGAGTCACTCAGGGCTCTCTGTGCTGGACACAGTGTTCTTTCAGGTGTGAGAGTCACTCTGGGCTCTCTGTGCTGGACACAGTGTTCTTTCTTTCTTTCTTTCTTTCTTTCTAACTTATTGTAATCATCCTTTTAGACTTTTAAAAAGCACAAAACAACAATTTAATGGTAACTTAGGACAGTGCTGCCAGAATTAAAATGATTTTACTATTTATTTCTTAGCAGATGCTGTTATCCAGGATGACTTACAATTGTTACAAGATATCACATTATTTTTTACATACAATTACCCATTTATACAGTTGGGTTTTTACTGGAGCAATCTAGGTAAAGTACCTTGCTCAAGGGTACAGCAGCAGTGTCCCCCACCTGGGATAACCCACGACCCTCCGGTCAAGAGTCCAGAGCCCTAACCACTACTCCACACTGCTTTCTGAAAATGTGGCCCTCAGGGACTAGACTACTCCTCTAACAAGTACAGGGACAGAAGCATTATGTAAACGTACTTCCATATTAATACATCCATAACTTCTTATACACCAAATCCTGGGTGACAAAGAATCAATATGAAGCTAGAGAGCTGTATTATTATTATTATTATTGAGATGTATTGCTTTTCAATGTTTTTGTTTGTTTGTTATTATTGTTTTACTGCAATTGATTGCATTCATGTATTTTTCCTTATAGTGCCTGTTGCAGAACGAGTCCTGCCTGTAAATACTGTAGCTGCTTGTATGTGCTGGTTGGCAGGGACGGGGTTAATTCCTGTCCCTGCCAAAAACATGTGAGAATGTAGCTGTTTCCAATTGGAATAACTGGTGCTAATTGGGAACAGCCACATCCTGTAAAAAGAGAATCCAAAGCACCATTAGAGAGGGATTGCCAGGGAGCTGGTTCAAAGGGAAGGGGCAGGGTTTGATCCACCTGTAACGTCACATGGATGGCTCTGTGGTGACGTCAGGCCAGATGCAGGAACATAAACAGACAAGGCAGTACTGCGGCGCCGTGTTTATTTAGACACAAAAACAAAATAAAAGGTTGTAACAAAAACAATGTTCACAGAATATAAATAACAAACAAACACGGGAGATGGTCACCTTCTGCATGAGGTTTTTGTGTGGATGGGTCTTCCCATCCACGCTGCTAAACAATAACAAACAAACAGCTTTGCCATCCTATAAATAAATATACATACAAAATACACAGGGGCGGAGGTGCCCCGTGCTGAAATAAACACACATTTTCTTAAAATAATAAACAATCCATTTTAAATGAAACAATGAAACGCGGCACATTTAAACAGCATGACTTTGCCCTGCCCCCTTTTCATGTGTAGAGCTCCTCACCCTGTCAGAGTGCTGTTCCTTTATACACAGAAAGAAGTGAAGACGGCCCTGCTTGTGGCACGCGCTCCCTCGTTTGTCACACAGCCCTTTTCTGTTTAAGTCTCTTTTGATGGGTTAAATGCTGGGTTCATTTGAGAAGGAATTCTTCTACAAATACATATAAACTGTAGAATTAAATTACATTCAATGTACCAGCATAGAAAGTCCTTTAGATGGTGGAATTGGCCTGGGTGTGCTTTGCTTCCAAATAGTTTGGCTAGAGAGGAATCTGCAGTGTACTTGTGTGAGGCTCACTGCAGTGTACTTGTGTGAGGCTCGCTGCAGTGTGCTTGCGTGAGGCTCGCTGCAGTGTACTTGCGTGAGGCTCCCTGCAGTGTACTTGCGTGAGGCTCACTGCAGTGTACTTGTGTGAGGCTCGCTGCAGTGTGCTTGCGTGAGGCTCGCTGCAGTGTGCTTGTGTGAGGCTCGCTGCAGTGTACTTGCGTGAGGCTCCCTGCAGTGTACTTGCGTGAGGCTCCCTGCAGTGTACTTGTGTGAGGCTCGCTGCAGTGTACTTGTGTGAGGCTCGCTGCAGTGTGCTTGCGTGTGGCTCGCTGCAGTGTGCATTTAAGCCAGTTGTTGTCTTTTCTATTTGAAAGAGATAGAGGCATCAGGACGCGAGTCCCGTCACTGTGAACAGCAGTTCATTAATAACATACAGTGCAGTGGTATATTGTTTTGCATTTGCACACTTATGTAATAATTTGTATGATTGTTGTATTGAGGGGTCTCTGGTTTATTTAACTCCAGCGAGCGCTGTGACGGTGCTGCCTATCAGAGTGGCTGAATGTGCTGTTGCAGGTAAAAATGAAAGGTCAGCCAGGGCCTAAATTTAAAACCCTGACATTTTTGCAGTCCCGACCCGACCATCTCCACAAATCCATACCAATGGCACTCCAGTCCTTATCCATGTATAATGCACAGTGACTGGGTGGGATATCTGCTCTTCATTGCACCTCTTCAGTGGGTTTCTGCAATGATGACTGTCCAGACAGGGATCACACTGAATGCTGTACCAGTCTTGGCACTCCTGATGATCTATTCAGGTTAAGAACATGGTTTAAAATCCCCCTGCCCCCATTGAAGAGTCACTGGAGTTCGACCTTGGGGCTTTATTTGGACCTATTTGTGCCCAGTATCAGTCTTGCTAATTCTGTAGAAACCAACTTGCTCAACACATGACCTGTACTGGAACCCTGTTGTCAAGGAGACATTCAAATCTCCCTGCTTTGTATCTGCAGTAACAACAGGTGTGTGCTGCAGCCCTGCTAATCAAATCAGATGTTTTAACTACTGCAATGTGAGCAGATCAGTTAAAGAAATGAAAAAACAAAACCAGTGCAAAGTATATTTGCGGCTTGGTTATACAAACACAGCATGATCGCTGCACTTCATATATTTATACAAACACAGCATGATCGCTGCACTTCATATATTTATACAAACACAGCATGATCCCTGCACTTCATATATTTACACAAACACAGCATGATCGCTGCACTTCATATATTTATACAAACACAGCATGATCCCTGCACTTCATATATTTACACAAACACAGCATGATCGCTGCACTTCATATATTTATACAAACACAGCATGATCACTGCACTGCATATATTTTCTTTATTTTGAAACTTTGCAACTCCATCCAGCACCGCGCTCCCCCATGCTGGTCTGCAGGTGTGAGAGTCACTCGGGGCTCTCTGTGCTGGACACAGTGTTCTTTCAGGTGTGAGAGTCACTCAGGGCTCTCTGTGCTGGACACAGTGTTCTTTCAGGTGTGAGAGTCAGTCAGGGCTCTCTGTGCTGGACACAGTGTTCTTTCAGGTGTGAGAGTCACTCGGGGCTCTCTGTGCTGGACACAGTGCTCTTTCAGGTGTGAGAGTCACTCGGGGCTCTCTGTGCTGGACACAGTGTTCTTTCAGGTGTGAGAGTCACTCGGGGCTCTCTGTGCTGGACACAGTGTGCTTTCAGGTGTGAGAGTCACTCAGGCCTCTGTGCTGGACACAGTGTTCTTTCAGGTGTGAGAGTCACTCGGGGCTCTCTGTGCTGGACACAGTGTGCTTTCAGGTGTGAAAGTCACTCGGGACTCTCTGTGCTGGACACAGTTTTCTTTCAGGTGTGAGAGTCACTCAGGGCTCTCTGTGCTGGACACAGTGTTCTTTGAAGTGTGAGAGTCACTCAGGGCTCTCTGTGCTGGACACAGTGTTTGTTCAGGTGTGAGAGTCACTCAGGGCTCTCTGTGCTGGACACAGTGTTCTTTCAGGTGTGAGAGTCACTCAGGGCTCTCTGTGCTGGACACAGTGTGCTTTCAGGTGTGAGAGTCACTCGGGGCTCTCTGTGCTGGACACAGTGTTCTTTCAGGTGTGAGAGTCACTCGGGGCTCTCTGTGCTGGACACAGTGTTCTTTCAGGTGTGAGAGTCAGTCAGGGCTCTCTGTGCTGGACACAGTGTTCTTTCAGGTGTGAGAGTCACTCGGGGCTCTCTGTGCTGGACACAGTGCTCTTTCAGGTGTGAGAGTCACTCGGGGCTCTCTGTGCTGGACACAGTGTTCTTTCAGGTGTGAGAGTCACTCGGGGCTCTCTGTGCTGGACACAGTGTGCTTTCAGGTGTGAGAGTCACTCAGGCCTCTGTGCTGGACACAGTGTTCTTTCAGGTGTGAGAGTCACTCGGGGCTCTCTGTGCTGGACACAGTGTGCTTTCAGGTGTGAAAGTCACTCGGGACTCTCTGTGCTGGACACAGTTTTCTTTCAGGTGTGAGAGTCACTCAGGGCTCTCTGTGCTGGACACAGTGTTCTTTCAGGTGTGAGACTCGGGGCTCTGGTGGACACAGTGTTCTTTCAGGTGTGAGAGTCACTCAGGGCTCTCTGTGCTGGACACAGTGTTCTTTCAGGTGTGAGAGTCACTCAGGGCTCTCTGTGCTGGACACAGTGTTCTTTCAGGTGTGAGAGTCAGTCAGGGCTCTCTGTGCTGGACACAGTGTTCTTTCAGGTGTGAGAGTCACTCGGGGCTCTCTGTGCTGGACACAGTGCTCTTTCAGGTGTGAGAGTCACTCGGGGCTCTCTGTGCTGGACACAGTGTTCTTTCAGGTGTGAGAGTCACTCGGGGCTCTCTGTGCTGGACACAGTGTGCTTTCAGGTGTGAGAGTCACTCAGGCCTCTGTGCTGGACACAGTGTTCTTTCAGGTGTGAGAGTCACTCGGGGCTCTCTGTGCTGGACACAGTGTGCTTTCAGGTGTGAAAGTCACTCGGGACTCTCTGTGCTGGACACAGTTTTCTTTCAGGTGTGAGAGTCACTCAGGGCTCTCTGTGCTGGACACAGTGTTCTTTGAAGTGTGAGAGTCACTCAGGGCTCTCTGTGCTGGACACAGTGTTTGTTCAGGTGTGAGAGTCACTCAGGGCTCTCTGTGCTGGACACAGTGTTCTTTCAGGTGTGAGAGTCACTCAGGGCTCTCTGTGCTGGACACAGTGTGCTTTCAGGTGTGAGAGTCACTCGGGGCTCTCTGTGCTGGACACAGTGTTCTTTCAGGTGTGAGAGTCACTCGGGGCTCTCTGTGCTGGACACAGTGTTCTTTCAGGTGTGAGAGTCACTCGGGGCTCTCTGTGCTGGACACAGTGTTCTTTCAGGTGTGAGAGTCACTCAGGGCTCTCTGTGCTGGACACAGTGTTCTTTCAGGTGTGAGAGTCACTCGGGGCTCTCTGTGCTGGACACAGTGTTCTTTCAGGTGTGAGAGTCACTCGGGGCTCTCTGTGCTGGACACAGTGCTCTTTCAGGTGTGAGAGTCATTCGGGGCTCTCTGTGCTGGACACAGTGTTCTTTCAGGTGTGAGAGTCATTCGGGGCTCTCTGTGCTGGACACAGTGTTCTTTCAGGTGTGCGAGTCACTCGGGGCTCTCTCTGCTGGACACAGTGTTATTTCAGGTGTGAGAGTCACTCGGGGCTCTCTGTGCTGGACACAGTGTTCTTTCGGGTGTGAGAGTCACTCGGGGCTCTCTGTGCTGGACACAGTGTTCTTTCAGGTGTGAGACTCACTCGGGGCTCTGTGCTGGACACAGTGTTCTTTCAGGTGTGAGAGTCACTCGGGGCTCTATGCTGGACACAGTGTTCTTTCAGGTGTGAGAGTCACTCGGGGCTCTGTGCTGGACACAGTGTTCTTTCAGGTGTGAGACTCGGGGCTCTGGTGGACACAGTGTTCTTTCAGGTGTGAGAGTCACTCAGGGCTCTCTGTGCTGGACACAGTGTTCTTTCAGGTGTGAGAGTCACTCGGGGCTCTCTGCGCTGGACACAGTGTTCTTTCAGGTGTGAGAGTCACTCGGGGCTCTCTGTGCTGGACACAGTGTTCTTTCAGGTGTGAGAGTCACTCAGGGCTCTCTGTGCTGGACACAGTGTTCTTTCAGGTGTGAGAGTCACTCAGGGCTCTGTGTGCTGGACACAGTGTTCTTTCAGGTGTGAGAGTCACTCAGGGCTCTGTGTGCTGGACACAGTGTTCTTTCTTTCTGTCTTTCTTTCTTTCTAACTTATTGTAGTCATCCTTTGAGACTGTTAAAAAGCAAAACATACCAATTTAATGGTAACTAAGAACAGT
>NC_081230.1:590000-610000 GCF_902713425.1 Acipenser ruthenus
CCCCCTGCCAAATTTGTCCCCCCCCCATGAGTCATGTGACATATTAGCGTACGAGTCACGAGACGATTAAGTTTCGCGATGCGAAGAGAGGATAGGGTCAAACATCTCGGCGTTTTACTTACTGAAAGTTACGTTTGCTTTTTTATTGGCATTTATTCGTATTATTTTTATTTTTTTATATTTATCAATGTTTTTTGTATCATAAATGGTTGTATTTAATTTGATTGCTTTTGTTTTACTTACTGAAAATTACGTTTGCGTGTTTTTTTACATTTATTCGTATTATTATTATAATTATTTTTAATATTTAACAATGTTTTTGTATCATAAATGGTTGTATTGCATTTGATTGCTCTTCACGTGATTACATAATAGCTTTTACAGTAAATATAAAATACATTAAATATTGTTTAATTACATATATATGCTAATAAATAATAATAATAAAGTAGAACAGCTTAAATGATCACAACTGTAACGCAAACATTATATTAAAATTGTAACTTTTCAAATAAACAAAATGTTTATAACAAACAATAAGTTAGAAGTATAGTCTGGTAATAATTTCTACACATATTTGTGGGTAGTCATGTTGATGTTTAGTCTTGCTATACTTATGGATCACAGTCAGGGAGTTGTCATGATTACATACAGTTGCAGACAAAATTATTGACACCCTTAACTAAAGATCATTCAAGACGCTTTTTATTTTTTTATTTTAATTGTTGTCAAATGTGGTTACCATTAAGGTCGCGTATAAGCCTTTTGTGTTTAGATGACTTTGTATAGTTATTTCATACACTGCTATACCAGATGTTTCTTTAAATCCTTGGATTTTTGCGAGCTGCTCGAACAATTCTTTATGCTATAGTCGTAATTTTCCTGGGACGTCCACTTCTTTCCATCGTTTCAGTTGAATTAGTCTTCAAATACTTCTTGATTATTGTGGATTTTTGTATTACGATTTTTTTTATCCACAACGCTCTTTATCGATTCCCCTGCTGCTGTAGTAGTTACTGTAACAAGTGCTTTTCTCACATCTAGATCCAACTCCTTTGTTTTGACCATGCTGTGCTAAGTGCACAAACTATTTTGCTTCAGTTTCTGTGCGTGTTTTACAGCTAATGTTTTTTTTTTAGTGAGTTGTGTATCAGTTGTAGTAGTCAGAACCAGAAAGACATTCACAAAAAAGGCACAACATGTTGAAAAATGTAACAAACTTTATTTTCTGTATTCTTCACAATAAAACATGATCAGTACATGATCAGATTGCATATTTCCATTGTAAAGTGCTATCCAGGACTTAATGCGTAAGCAGTGGTGAAAAAAAAAAAAAAGCTATACTGTAGGTCAGCTTTGGTAAAAAGCCCACTCACCACGTTGAAATTGAAGCATTACATGTACATGTAAAATGTGAAGTTGTTCATTACTTCAGAATTACATTTACTGTACTTTTATATCATGTGTAATATAGCGGGTTGTGAGAGACGGCAGGGAGGGGGTTAAAACCTCCCTGCAAGAAAAAAAACATGTGAGAATGCACCTTTTGGTTAATTGTTTGATTTGTATTGCTTTATTGTTTTATTTAATTTGCTAATTGATTTGCTTATTGTTAAGTTTAATTGTTTGATTATTAATTATCATCCGCACCTGGGCTATTAGGGAATTAGACTCAGGTGCGGGAGTTTAAAAGGAGAGCAGGCAGTCTACTCGGGGCTGCTGAATGGAAGGAGGCAGAGAGGGGTGCTGTCTCTGAGTAGCCACAGGAAGAGAGAGAAAAAGAAAAGTAAGTGTGGTACCAAACGGGTGTTTTGAAAGGACGGAAAACAGCTTAGCTGTCCCGTGTTAGGAAGAGTTTCCTGAAGGTTGAGTTAGTGCTCCAAGAGGAGCTAGGTGTTTATTTTGATTTTGTGTGTTTTGTTTTGTTTCCTGTTTATTAAAAAAAATAGCGCAAACGCGCTTGAAAAAATCCACTTCTGTGTTCTGGGTCGTATTTTTAAAGGGGCAACGAACCCGAGTGAGTGCGCTCGGTTACACATGTTACACCCACCTTATTTGGCACAATCTCACTTAAATACAATGAATCAACCCCTCCCCCAGCTGGTTCACAATAACTACATTAAACAAGGTGGGTGTTAGAACTGACATCCAGTTTACTTTGGATATCTCTGCCCTGGAAATACTCAAGTCAGGCAATAATTCAGTAGCTCAGAAACTAAGACTACCATACCAATTAAAAATGAAAGTGCAAAGGCATCTGCAATATTTCTCCAAATAAAAACGTCTCAATACAGAATCAAGGTCTCCTGAAAAAAAAGTCATCAAAATAAGTAGTTTGTGTGCTCATGAAAAATAAACACTGAAGACAATGAGCCTTATTAACAATGCCCTACTGTACATATGTAAATAGCTATAAATTATGGTAAAGTTGTTTGACAAGCATTACCAAATTTTAGTGTTAGTATAATACTAAGCTGGAATGCTTAGTATAAAATGTTCAGAAAAACATATAGTAAAAAACAAAATAATAAATCTGTTTCACCTTTACTTACATGCTTACCCATGTGTGTAACTCTGCAAATGGAGCACATATACTCCTCCATACTGATGAGGTCATCTCGCTGTAGATCTTAACACTGGCCATGGAACCATTCGCCACACCTCCCGCATTCCACCATCAGCTCGAGTCCAATCCTGTATGGTCTCCTGCATGTGCAGTAGACCTCCACATCACAGAAATGTACCTCTGGGAGGGGAGTTCTCTCACAGCTCGGGAAAGGAGTAAGAGATCCAGCTACAAAACAAGAAAAAGATGATCACGCATTTGCTTTTGATCATAACTTACCTGGATCTTCACCCATGCAGAGTGTGAGGCTGTTTGCGATGGTAAAAAGTCCACAGTCCCTCCATCCCTGCTGCTGCTGTACATGTGGCCACCCGATCCGAACTGTCTTTCCACTGTACTGCAGCAGTGATACGACCTGGGAACGGAAATCATGGTTATTATTAATTCCCAAAGAGTCAAACACATTTAAATGGGGCACACTTTTTTTTGGGGGGGGGGCAGTCATTGTTGTCAATGGGTGTTGCATCTTTTTGTACTAGAAATTGTCCTGATGCACCTATCTGTACAAAACATAGCAGATTTCCACCCCCTGTGGACGACACATTAATCACATTACAGATGGATGTCATGTGACACTGTGACACTTGCTCTAATTAGTCTGTAAACTGCAACCTGTTGTCAAATGATGTTTTGTGAGCACGTGCTTACAATCTGTTTAACTGGCTATCAAGAAAGTCTGTTACCAGACTAAGCTCTTAGTTTTCTACATATTACAGACTGTGTTTAAATTCTGTATGTTCTTCCATTCTTTGTCTGACCTCACTATAAAAGTTTAATGATGTAATACTCACCGATCATGTACCATGGAGAAACAACTTTGATTGGCTTCAGTTCTGGGGCAACAGTCTTCACCCTCTCAAATCTCTGGCATGCTTCACAATTCAGGATCTTAAGGGAAACAGTAATGATGAAACAAGTAATACTTAAATCATGAATGGAAAAGCGACAAGAAGCAAAAAAATTAGGTTTTTAAAAAATAAAAAGTACCCATTGCTCCACGTCCATTATAATCCCTTTCCAGTAAAATCGTTGATTGATTTTCCCCATCATTCTCTTGATCCCAAAGTGTCCTGCGTGAACTTCATTGAGAATGGCAGTCTTCTCCTCTTCATCGGTCACAACCCTACGGAAACACTCTCCATTCTTCTCAGGGACATACAGGTACTTACCTGACAGATAAAACAAAAGGAAAGATAATACTACAGTAAATACTTCAATGAGTGGAGGTTTTTAAATGAATGTTTTTAAAAAGAATGAGCTAAAACCTATTCAAAAGAATCAGAACCACTGACAATACTGACATGTGGAAAACTGTCTCTGCCCTTTATAATGGTCATTTCTTAGACTCTTAAGTTACATCATTTATATATATATATATATATATATATATATATATATATATATATATATATATATATATATATATATATTCTTCTTTAATACAAATTCTGTTTTCTGGTACTCACATTTCTGCTATTAGTTATATAGAGAGATGTTTTAATCTTTTAAACCTTTTCTTTCATATATATGAAAGAAAGTCTTCAGGGAACCAGGGAGAGAGGCAGATAGATAAGTTCCTGCTTTTTGTAATTGTAACTACTACATTTGGTGACATTGTAAGGTGGTGTTTGAATTGGCTGAGTTTGTGTGTGATTAGTACCAGGTGAGTGGCTAAATTGATTAGCAGTTGATTTTGCTATTTGATTGGTTTCCACACAGTTTAGTTGGTTCTTTTGCCAAGCAGGGGTAACAACATTTATTCAAGCAGCTTATTTTAGCGCCAGCACGAAGCGCCAGCCAACAGAAGAGCCTCAACAAAAGAGCCGGGAGTCTAGCTGTGGGAGTCCAGCGAGGGGAGGCCTGCGCTGAGACGCTGTTCGACTAGATCCGAACCTACCAGCGCTCTGGAAGAAGCCATCTACTAGTCAGGTCTGTATCCTCCACCCCACTGCTCCTACTGTGCCTTTTGTCTTGCTTGTCCTGCTATGACTGTCTCTCACATCCCTGTTCTGTCCTCCCGTCCTCGTCCTCTGCCCTCCCTCCGCTGTTGCTCCTCCAACCCCTCTAACCTCATTTCTCTGCCTCTCCCCCCCTCCCGCACACTCTCTGGTGCACTCTGGAACTGTCACTCTTCTGCTAACAAAGCTGATTTCATCTCTGCCTTTGCCTCCCACCTCTCGCTCGATTTCCTTGCTCTCACTGAAACCTGGCTGTCCCCTGATAACACTGTTACTCCTGCTGCCCTGTCCTCTCTCTACGTCCTGTCCCATACCCCGCGTCTCACCGGACGGGGAGGTGGGACGGGTCTTCTCCTCTCTCCCTCCTTACTCTTTTCTGTCCCCTCTGATCTCACCTCCCTCTCTGTCACTACCTTTGAATTTCATGCAGTCCAACTAACCTCTCCCTGTCAACTCCTGCTCATTGTTTTGTACCGCCCCCCTGGGCCTCTCACTCACTTTCTGGATGAACTCGACTATCTACTCTCCTCCCTCCCCTCTCTGTCTACCCCGACTGTCCTGTTGGGTGACTTCAACATCCATCTCTCCAACCCCAGCCACTCTGCTGGATTCCTCCCTCTCCTTCACTCCTTCGACTTCTGTCTCTCTCCGTCCCCTCCTACCCACAAAGCTGGCCGTCAACTGGACCTCACCTTCTCCAGGGCCTGCTGCCCCTCCAACCTCTCTGTCACCCCCCTGGACCTCTCTGATCACTATTTCATCTCTTTTTCTCTGTCTCTCCCCCCTCTCCCTGCTCCTCCTACCCCCACTGTCACCTCTCGCCGTAACCTCCGCTCTCTCTCCCCCTCTGTCCTTGCCTCCACTGCTCTCTCTCACCTCCCTCCTATCGACTCCTTTTCACAACTCTCCGTAGACTCTGCTACCTCCACCCTCTTCTCCTCACTCACCTCCTCCCTCGACTCCCTCTGTCCCCTCACCTCCCGACCCGCTCGCCCCTCCCCTCCCCATCCCTGGCTCTCCTCTGTGCTCCGCTCGGCAAGAATCACACTGCGATCTGCTGAAAAGAAATGGAAGAGAACCAAACTCCCTGCTGCCCTAGACCTTTACCGCACTCTTCTCTCCTCCTTCTCCTCTACTCTCTCCTCTGCTAAATGTGCTTATTTCCAATCTGTAATCCAAGCCTCCACTAACAACCCACGTAAACTATTCTCTACCTTCTCCTCCCTCCTAAACCCTCCCCCCCCTCCTCCTCCCTCCTCTATCTCCCCTGACGACTTTGCCTCCTTCTTCTCTTCTAAAATCTCAGATATCCGCAAACTCTTTAACACCTCTCCCTCCCCCGCACCCCCTCCTGCTCCAACCCCTACACCCACTACATCCCCTACTAACTCGCCCTCCCTCTCCACCTTCTTGCCCCTCTCAGACTCTGACCTCTCCTCCCTGCTCCAGGGTCACAAACCCACCACGTGTGCCTTGGACCCCCTCCCCACTCACCTCTTTCAAGCTGCTGCTCCTGCTCTACTCCCCTTCATCTCCTCCCTCCTCAACACCTCTCTACTTTCTGGCATCTTCCCCTCTGCCTTCAAAAAAGCCTCTATCACTCCCCTCCTCAAAAAACCTACCCTCGACCCCACCTCCCTCCAGAGCTACCGTCCTGTCTCCCTCCTACCCTTCCTCTCCAAAACCCTCGAGCGGACTGTACACCACCAGCTCTCTGCTTTCCTGTCCAACCACTCTCTGCTTGACCCTCTCCAATCTGGCTTCCGCTCTGCTCACTCCACTGAAACCGCCCTTCTCTCTGTCACCAACTCACTTAAGTGTGCCCGAGCTGCCTCTCTCTCCTCTGTCCTAATTCTCCTCGACCTCTCTGCTGCCTTTGACACTGTTGATCACTCTATTCTACTATCACCTCTTGCTGACCTGGGGATCTCTGGCACTGCTCTGGCCTGGTTCTCCTCCTACCTCTCCAACCGCACTTACCAGGTAACCTGGCGTGGAGCAACCTCCACACCTCACCCTCTCTTGACTGGAGTCCCCCAAGGGTCAGTCTTGGGTCCTCTCCTGTTCTCTCTCTACACCCGCTCCCTGGGCCCCCTCATCGCATCCTATGGTTTCTCATACCATTTCTATGCTGATGATGCTCAGATTTTCCTCTCCTTCCCCACCTCTGACTCCACCATCTCCTCCCGTATCTCTACCTGTCTGTCTGCTATTTCCTCCTGGATGCACTCGCATCACCTCAAACTCAACCTCTCTAAATCTGACCTCCTTTTCTTTCCCTCCTCCTCCCCCTCCTCTGATCTCTCTATCTCTGTTCCTCTGGAATCTACCACACTCTCTCCCTCTTCCTCAGCTAAAAACCTTGGAGTCACCCTGGACCCCTGCCTCTCTTATTCCCAGCACATCTCCACTCTGGCACGCACTTGCAGATTCTTCCTGAGCAACATCCGAAGAATCCGACCCTTCCTCACCAACTATGCTACCCAGCTCCTGGTCCAGGCCCTGGTACTCTCCCGCCTAGACTACTGCAACTCCCTCCTGGCTGGCCTCCCTGCGTCCGCCACCCGTCCGCTCCAGCTCATCCAGAACTCTGCTGCTCGCCTGGTGTTCCCTCTACCTCGCTTCGCCCACGCTACTCCACTACTCCGCTCGCTCCACTGGCTCCCGATCACCGCTCGCATCCAGTTCAAGACTCTTGTACTAGCCTACAGATGCCTTGATCAGACTGCACCCAGCTACCTCCAGACCCTCATCTCTCCCTACACCCCCACTCGACCTCTCCGCTCCGCCTGCACTAGAAGACTGGCTCTACCTCCGCTACGCTCCCCTGCCTCCCGAGCCCGCTCCTTCTCCACCCTTGCTCCGCAGTGGTGGAACGACCTTCCTACAGATGTCAGGACTGCCCAGTCCCTGACCACATTCCGGCGCCTCCTTAAGACTCACCTCTTCAAACAGCACCTGTAGAACTCCTCTGTTGTATCCTGGGACACTATCACCCTTCATTTAAATATGCTTTATTTTGCTCTTATCTGCCCCCTATTTTACTGCATTTAATCCTGTACCTCAGAATATTGTAATCTGCCAAGTGTTTAACCTGTAGTATTTTGTATTTAATCATATCCTGATGTAACTTTCACTATTATCTACTGTATTATTGAATTGTGGTTTGTCACACTTGAGAATTATTATATTTCTTGTTCTTATTGTATGACTTATATTGTAACACTTGAATGTATTTGCTTGCGATTGTAAGTCGCCCTGGATAAGGGTGTCTGCTAAGAAATAAATAATAATAATAATAATAATAATAATAATAATAGTATGTTACTTGTATTTGCTTCAAAATAATTTGTGGGATGGGGTCACCTTTTAAAACACCTTTTAATATAACTCGAAGAGTGTAACAACCAACAAGTTGCTTATGCACTGTATTTATTTGTGTTTTGTGCTAGGACAAAGAAAAAAAAAACTTCTGAACTGCTAATTGTTCCTCTGCCCCCAACTAATCAACCGGTGCTACATCAAACAACACTATCAAGGGAGGGGGAAGGGTGTGAAGAGGTCATTGCATTTTAGTAAATTAAATGGCTTCATCTACTTGGTACTAATAGAAGAGCTAGCTTTTCTACAGCTGGACAATCAGATAAACTGTCTCGCACTGCAGGAAAAAAAGAGGCGATAACGTACAAAGCACCAGCACAATATTGTCTTAGAAACACACCACATTCTAATTATTACTTCATTTCAAATAAATTAATAAAACTATCTCACATCTCATGGATTGATATTTTTCTCTGACCGGTTCACGTGGCCTCCCTTAATTTGCTCAGACAGCAGCACAGACTCACTGAAGCACTCATTTGGTTTTCAAAGTTGAACAGACCTGAGGCAGAGATGCAAAAACTAAATTGATCTAAGGGGTAGATGTACTAAACTGGCTTAGTCGCAGTGCAAAGAAAGAGCAGTCTGCTTTCTCATTACAACAATTCACAAAGTATAAAAAATAAAATGAATGTTGATGAAGAGAGCCGCAATACTACTAATTCAAATACAGCATTGTGAGAGTTCCACGGCATTATTAAGAATAAATAGCAGCACTGATGATTTGAAACCGGTCGTATTTGAAAAGTTGACAAAAGTTAAACAAAAGAGTGCTGTAATGCCCCGACACTGACAAGCATTGCAGCTGTTTAATAAATGGGCTACTACACTGTATGACTACTATGTACTTCAAATGTCACTCTAAGAACAATCAGTTCCTCTCAGAACTTTTTATAGTTCTTTGGCTTGTCCCCTACACAGGACTTTTTTGGTTCTTTACAGAATTCTAAATGAAAGTTCTCCAAACTTTACCTTCCAATCGAGGTATTTAAGAACCCAGATGAAACCTTTCCCTTAACAGATTTATTTTTGCCATAGGGAAAAAATCAAAAAGACTACTAATGTATTCGATTTTATACAATTTACAAGTATGGCTTATTTTAACAAAGTATTTGTTTCCTTGTGCTATTTTTACAGTGCAGGTATGAGTAAAACAGTTGAAAGAAATGAGAAAAGAGTTAAACAGTGAGGAGTCTGAACACTGAATGAATGAATTCTCTTATGAGAAGTGCATTTTATAACGTATAGAAGCAGTATTTTCCTGACCCTGGTCGTGGGAACCCCCCTGTCTGCCTGTCTGTGTTTCTGCTGGTTTTTGTTCCAGCTGAGGAGCTGTTCTCAATTACTTCATTGAAAAACACTCCATTTGACTAAACAATTTGCTGACATTTTTAAAATAATTTTGCTGAATAAAAAGTTATTAAAAAGCTCTGATTATGCAAATTGTTTTCAATTAATGCTTCAATTAAGTCATTGAAAGCAGTTCCTTAGTTGGTACAAAAACCAGCAGAGACACAGACAGACAGACAGACAGTGGGGTCCCCATGACCAGGGTTGAGAAACACTGTTTTAAGCGACTCAAGCAAACGGACTTGTAGTTTATGACATCACAGAAACCCTCAACGGAATTCTTTTCCAGTAAGCCAATTAAATGAGTAATAATAATAAGAGTAAATTATAAAATGCATTGAAATAGAGATTATATTGAGCAAATGGCATCTTCTCGCTGGTATACATTATAAACTACATTCAAATATAAAGTCACATGAAGTCAGACCCCAGGCAATTCTATGACAAACATCAGCCCGCTTCGTATACAGTATTTACATGATGAGATATTTAAACACAAAATTAAGTCTTTAAACGTATTCCGAGACAGATTCCCTGGCGAGAATAAAACGCTGAGATAATTATAAAAAAATATATAATGGTAAAAATAAACTATTTATGTTTGATTTTATTATTGTTAATCAAAATAAATATATACAGTAAATTTAATTTCAGTGAAAGTGGTGCAGGTGCTTTTGCGCTGCTGTTAGCCATTGTGAGGACTCCAGGAGGTTAGAGTAGGATAAATACAGCTGTATCATTTACTAAAATGTTTCACAAAATAAGTATATAATAGAAGTAAACCAAAGAAAATATACCCTTAGTATCTCTCCAACCCCAGCCACTCTGCTGGATTCCTCCCTCTCCTTCACTCCTTCGACTTCTGTCTCTCTCCGTCCCCTCCTACCCACAAAGCTGGCCGTCAACTGGACCTCACCTTCTCCAGGGCCTGCTGCCCGTCCAACCTCTCTGTCACCCCCCTGGACCTCTCTGATCACTATTTCATCTCTTTTTCTCTGTCTCTCCCCCCTCTCCCTGCTCCTCCTACCCCCACTGTCACCTCTCGCCGTAACCTCCGCTCTCTCTCCCCCTCTGTCCTTGCCTCCACTGCTCTCTCTCACCTCCCTCCTATCGACTCCTTTTCACAACTCTCCGTAGACTCTGCTACCTCCACCCTCTTCTCCTCACTCACCTCCTCCCTCGACTCCCTCTGTCCCCTCACCTCCCGACCTACTCGCCCCTCCCCTCCCCATCCCTGGCACTCCTCTGTGCTCCGCTCGGCAAGAATCACACTGCGATCTGCTGAAAAGAAATGGAAGAGAACCAAACTCCCTGCTGCCCTAGACCTTTACCGCACTCTCCTCTCCTCCTTCTCCTCTACTCTCTCCTCTGCTAAATGTGCTTATTTCCAATCTGTAATCCAAGCCTCCACTAACAACCCACGTAAACTATTCTCTACCTTCTCCTCCCTCCTAAACCCTCCCCCCCTCCTCCTCCCTCCTCTATCTCCCCTGACGACTTTGCCTCCTTCTCTTCTAAAATCTCAGATATCCGCAAACTCTTTAACACCTCTCCCTCCCCCGCACCCCCTCCTGCTCCAACCCCTACACCCACTACATCCCCTACTAACTCGCCCTCCCTCTCCACCTTCTTGCCCCTCTCAGACTCTGACCTCTCCTCCCTGCTCCAGGGTCACAAACCCACCACGTGTGCCTTGGAACCCCTCCCCACTCACCTCTTTCAAGCTGCTGCTCCTGCTCTACTCCCCTTCATCTCCTCCCTCCTCAACACCTCTCTACTTTCTGGCATCTTCCCCTCTGCCTTCAAAAAAGCCTCTATCACTCCCCTCCTCAAAAAACCTACCCTCGACCCCACCTCCCTCCAGAGCTACCGTCCTGTCTCCCTCCTACCCTTCCTCTCCAAAACCCTCGAGCGGACTGTACACCGCCAGCTCTCTGCTTTCCTGTCCAACCACTCTCTGCTTGACCCTCTTCAATCTGGCTTCCGCTCTGCTCACTCCACTGAAACCGCCCTCCTGTCTGTCACCAACTCACTTAAATGTGCCCGAGCTGCCTCTCTCTCCTCTGTCCTAATTCTCCTCGACCTCTCTGCTGCCTTTGACACTGTTGATCACTCTATTCTACTATCATCTCTTGCTGACCTGGGGATCTCTGGCACTGCTCTGGCCTGGTTCTCCTCCTACCTCTCCAACCGCACTTACCAGGTAACCTGGCGTGGAGCAACCTCCACACCTCACCCTCTCTTAACTGGAGTCCCACAAGGGTCAGTCTTGGGTCCTCTCCTGTTCTCTCTCTACACCCGCTCCCTGAGCCCCCTCATCGCATCCTATGGTTTCTCATACCATTTCTATGCTGATGATGCTCAGATTTTCCTCTCCTTCCCCACCTCTGACTCCACCATCTCCTCCCGTATCTCTACCTGTCTGTCTGCTATTTCCCCCTGGATGCACTTGCATCACCTCAAACTCAACCTCTCTAAATCTGACCTCCTTTTCTTTCCCTCCTCCTCCCCCTCCTCTGATCTCTCTATCTCTGTTCCTCTGGAATCTACCACACTCTCTCCCTCTTCCTCAGCTAAGAACCTTGGAGTCACCCTGGACCCCTGCCTCTCTTATTCTCAGCACATCTCCACTCTGGCACGCACTTGCAGATTCTTCCTGAGCAACATCCGAAGAATCCGACCCTTCCTCACCAACTATGCTACCCAGCTCCTAGTCCAGGCCCTGGTACTCTCCCGCCTAGACTACTGCAACTCCCTCCTGGCTGGCCTCCCTGCGTCCGCCACCCGTCCGCTCCAGCTCATCCAGAACTCTGCTGCTCGCCTGGTGTTCTCTCTGCCTCGCTTCGCCCACGCTACTCCACTACTCCGCTCACTCCACTGGCTCCCGATCACCGCTCGCATCCAGTTCAAGACTCTTGTACTAGCCTACAGATGCCTTGATCAGACTGCACCCAGCTACCTCCAGACCCTCATCTCTCCCTACACCCCCACTCGACCTCTCCGCTCCGCCTGCACTAGAAGACTGGCTCTACCTCCGCTACGCTCCCCTGCCTCCCGAGCCCGCTCCTTCTCCACCCTTGCTCCGCAGTGGTGGAATGACCTTCCTACAGATGTCAGGACTGCCCAGTCCCTGACCACATTCCGGCGCCTCCTTAAGACTCACCTCTTCAAACAGCACCTGTAGAACTCCTCTGTTGTATCCTGGGACACTATCACCCTTCATTTAAATATGCTTTATTTTGCTCTTATCTGCCCCCTATTTTACTGCATTTAATCCTGTACCTCAGAATATTGTAATCTGCCAAGTGTTTAACCTGTAGTTTTTTGTATTTAATCATATCCTGATGTAACTTTCACTATTATCTGCTGTATTATTGAATTGTGGTTTGTCACACTTGAGAATTATTGTATTTCTTGTTCTTATTGTATTACTTGTATTGTAACACTTGAATGTATTTGCTTGCGATTGTAAGTCGCCCTGGATAAGGGTGTCTGCTAAGAAATAAATAATAATAATAATAATAATAATAATAATAATAATAATAATAATAATAATAACAATAATAATAGTATGTTACTTGTATTTGCTTCAAAATAATTTGTGGGATGGGGTCACCTTTTAAAATACCTTTTAATATAACTCGAAGAGTGTAACAACCAACAAGTTGCTTATGCACTGTATTTATTTGTGTTTTGTGCTAGGACAAAGAAAAAAAAACTTCTGAACTGCTAATTGTTCCTCTGCCCCCAACTAATCAACCGGTGCTACATCAAACAACACTATCAAGGGAGGGGGAAGGGTGTGAGGAGGTCATTGCATTTTAGTAAATTAAATGGCTTCATCTACTTGGAACTAATAGAAGAGCTAGCTTTTCTACAGCTGGACAATCAGATAAACTGTCTCGCACTGATGCGATAACGTACAAAGCACCAGCACAATATTGCAATAAAACTATCTCACATCTCATGGATTGATATTTTTTCTCTGACCGGTTCACGTGGCCTCCCTTAATTTGCTCAGACAGCAGCACAGACTCACTGAAGGACTCATTTGGTTTTCAAAGTTGAACAGACCTGAGGCAGAGATGCAAAAACTAAATTGATCTAAGGGGTAGATGTACTAAACTGGCTTAGTCGCAGTGCAAAGAAAGAGCAGTCTGCTTTCTCATTACAACAATTCACAAAGTATAAAAAATAAATGTTGATGAAGAGAGCCGCAATACTACTAATTTAAATACAGCATTGTGAGAGTTCCACGGCATTATTAAGAATAAATAGCAGCACTGATGATTTGAAACCGGTCGTATTTGAAAAGTTGACAAAAGTTAAACAAAAGAGTGCTGTAATGCCCCGACACTGACAAGCATTGCAGCTGTTTAATAAATGGGCTACTACACTGCATGACTACTATGTACTTCAAATGTCACTCTAAGAACAATCAGTTCCTCGAAGAACTTTTTATAGTTCTTTGGCTTGTCCCCTACACAGGACTTTTTTGGTTCTTTACAGAATTCTAAATGAACGTTCTCCAAACTTTACCTTCCAATCGAGGTATTTAAGAACCCAGATGAAACCTTTCCCTTAACAGATTTATTTTTGCCATAGGGAAAAAATCAAAAAGACTACTAATGTATTCGATTTTATACAATTTACAAGTATGGCTTATTTTAACAAAATATTTGTTTCCTAATGCTATTTTTACAGTGCAGGTATGAGTAAAACAGTTGAAAGAAATGAGAAAAGAGTTAAACAGTGAGGAGTCTGAACACTGAATGAATGAATTCTCTTATGAGAAGTGCATTTTATAACGTATAGAAGCAGTATTTTCCTGACCCTGGTCGTGGGAACCCCCCTGTCTGCCTGTCTGTGTTTCTGCTGGTTTTTGTTCCAGCTGAGGAGCTGTTCTCAATTACTTCATTGAAAAACACTCCATTTGACTAAACAATTTGCTGACATTTTTAAAATAATTTTGCTGAATAAAAAGTTATTATTAATGCTTCAATTAAGTCATTGAAAGCAGTTCCTTAGTTGGTACAAAAACCAGCAGAGACACAGACAGACAGACAGTGGGGTCCCCATGACCAGGGTTGAGAAACACTGTTTTAAGCGACTCAAGCAAACAGACTTGTAGTTTATTACATCACAGAAACCCTCAACGGAATTCTTTTCCAGTAAGCCAATTAAATGAGTAATAATAAGAATAAGAGTAAATTATAAAATGCATTGAAATAGAGATTATATTGAGCGAATGGCATCTTCTCGCTGGTATACATTATAAACTACATTCAAATATAAAGTCACATGAAGTCAGACCCCCGGCAATTCTATGACAAACATCAGCCCGCTTCGTGTACAGTATTTACATGATGAGATATGCTGGTGAGGTCACCTGTCTCCTTGATGCAATGTTGCAGATATTTTGTCTTTTATGCAAATTCTTGCAAACAATTATGAAAACAGAGTTCACTTCAGAGCCCCATTCCTGTATAAATACGGTTGCTTCTCTGCTCTGACTTCACCGACTTGAACAGCCCGAGACCAGCAGACAAGATGAAGACTCTGGTGCTAATTTCCGCCCTGGCTTTCCTCTGCAGCTGTGAGTACAATCCTACCATCTCTTTCTATATTCTTTCAAAGAATTGCACATTGATCCAAGATGTTTCTGCAGGGTAGCTCTGCTGCTGCTGTACCCTTGAGCAAGCAAGCAAGCAGGGACTTTACCTAGATTGCTCCAGTACCATCATGTGCTATTAATGGTACTATAATGCAACAGCCTACTGTAGCACCACCATGGGAATCCTACGGGACTTTATTTGATTTCTAAAAGTAGTTTCACAACCGTGGTATCTATAATGTAATCCAACACTGTACCATCATGTTCCTATTTCTTTTACTATGGTAGTACTATTTCAATGCGGTTTCCATTATAGTGTTTACTGTATAAAAACTACAGTTAATATGATATCTTTACCTATAGTTTTAGCACTATAGTAGTTTAGTATTGCTGTTTCTCTTCTCCAAAAGGCCTTTGATTTGTACTTTTGTGACTAGTGTGAGTGTGACCTGTAGGAATGTGTTGTCGAACTCTCCAGAACAGTGCTGACACGTTTTCTTGCTTTGTTTCAGCTGTGGAGACGTTATTTTTCGTACCTCCGAATAAGCTACCGACCTTGAATATAGCAGATTATTTTAGAGGCAAAAGAGAAGCTGGCAATGAACCCGCAGTGCTGCCTGAGGGAAGAGGTACGTCATTTAAAGTGTTTAAATCTACAGCAGACCTGCATTCCACACAGACCCCAAATCTGTTGATTAAAGAGCTATACAAAATACTACTGCAGATATCCAGTTCCAGTTATGAGCAGGATCAGATAGGAGTGCCAGAAGTGCAGTAGAGGAGCAGCCGCTATACAAAATACTACTGCAGATATCCAGTTCCAGTTATGAGCAGGATCAGATAGGAGTGCCAGAAGTGCAGTAGAGGAGCAGCCGCTATACAAAATACTACTGCAGATATCCAGTTCCAGTGCAGGTGAATTCAAATACAGGATTTATATTCAGATCTAACTAGGAGCAATAGCAGGGAGCAGCAAGGCAGGAGGCAGATAAGTGGGAGTTAATGAACATGCAAGTTTGGGTGTCATGTAGTCCAGAGAGGTAGAGCTGTGAGGTTTTACAGGTGCTGTCTGAACAGGTGTATAATTTAAACTTTATTTTTTACATATTCAAACAAAGTGTTTAGTTTTTAAACACTTAATAGTGTTTAAATTGTAACCACTGTGCCGTGTTTAGAAAATAAGCATCAAGATGTTTTTATTGACTGTTATTACTGTGTGTGTGTGTGTGTGTGTGTGTGTGTGTGAGTGTCTGTGTGTGTCTCTGTGTCTGTGTGTGTGTGTGTCTCTGTGTGTGTGTGTGTGTGTCTGTGTGTGTGTCTCTCTGTGTGTGTGTGTGTGTGTGTGTCTCTGTGTGTGTGTGTGTGTCTCTGTGTGTGTGTGTGTCTCTGTGTGTGTGTGTTTGTGTCTCTGTGTCTGTGTGTGTGTGTGTTTGTGTCTCTGTGTCTGTGTGTGTGTGTGTTTGTGTCTCTGTGTCTGTGTGTGTGTCTCTGTGTGTGTGTGTGTGTGTCTCTGTGTGTGTGTGTTTGTGTGTCTCTGTGTCTGTGTGTGTGTGTGTGTGTGTCTGTGTGTGTGTGTGTGTGTGTGTGTGTGTGTGTGTGTGTGTGTGTGTGTGTGTCTGGCAAATTAGCAAATAAGGTAAGAACATTTGAAATAAATTAACTTTTAAGAATTTTTGTTTTGTTTTGTTTAAGACTATCTTCGTTTGGTGGATTTTCCATTTTGAAAACACGAAAATAATTATAAAAAATATGCATATGAATTTGTAGTCCAGTTTTTCTCCACATAGCCCTCACAGCTCTTTGTATTTCTTTTCATCTGCGTCAAAAGGTCCCATTTTCCTGATTCTTCCTCTAGTCGCACAGGGTGAAGGTACGTCTTTTAAAGTGTCCGGGTTTTTGTTCTTTTTTTTAAATGGAGTTCTCAGTCCCCACATGTTGCTCCAGCTGTTTCAGTGACATCATCCCTGCAACTGTAACATTCTTCATTGTGAACATTTTGACAAACAGCAGCAACGTGGCTTCAGCGAGGCAGGCGACTCCATCAGTAGAAATGTAAATATTTTCTAGGAAGCGGACAGATCCTTGTAACACACTTGCCTGGGGTCTGACTTCATGTGACTTTGTATTTGAATGTAGTTTATAATGTATACGTTTATGCGTCTGCTAAGAAATAAATAATAATAATACCAGCCAGAAGACGCCATTCGCTCCATATAATCTCCTCTACTTAAATGCATTTTATAATGTATCAGTGTTATTCTTCTATTTCAAGCTTGTGGTGTTTTTTTTTTTTCAGGAGAAGGCGTGCAGTAGAGGAGGAGAATCGCGCGCCTGTTTAAAAGCAGAGGCTTCTTGTTGGAACTGCAATTCCTCTAATGTAGTCTAGAAACAAATAAAATAGGAAACATCTTCCCTCTCTGTGTCTCTGCTTCTTATTCTGTGTAATTCAGCAGGGCTGGGGGCGGGGCCTGTTCCATTGGTTATGCACACAGACACACAGCACAGACACACTGACACACATACAGTACAGACACACAGCACAGACACACTGACACACATACAGTACAGACACACAGCACACACACACTGACACACATACAGTACAGACACACAGCACAGACACACTGACACACATACAACACAGACACACAGCACAGACACACTGACACACATACAGTACAGACACACAGCACAGACACACTGACACACATACAGTACAGACACACAGCACAGACACACAGCACAGACACACTGACACACATACAGTACAGACACACAGCACAGACACACTGACACACATACAGTACAGACACACAGCACAGACACACTGACACACATACAGTACAGACACACAGCACAGACACACAGCACAGACACACTGACACACATACAGTACAGACACACAGCACAGACACACTGACACACATACAGTACAGACACACAGCACAGACACACTGACACACAAACAGTACAGACACACAGCACAGACACACTGACACACATACCGTACAGACACAAAGCACAGACACAGTGACACACATACAGTACAGACACACAGCACAGACACACTGACACACATACAGTACAGACACACAGCACAGACACACTGACACACATACAGTACAGACACACAGCACAGACACACTGACACACATACAGTACAGACACACAGCACAGACACACTGACACACATACCGTACAGACACACAGCACAGACACAGTGACACACATACAGTACAGACACACAGCACAGACACACTGACACACATACAGTACAGACACACAGCACAGACACACTGACACACATACAGTACAGACACACAGCACAGACACACTGACACACATACAGTACAGACACACAGCACAGACACACTGACACACATACAGTACAGACACACAGCACAGACACACTGACACACATACAGTACAGACACACAGCACAGACACACTGACACACATACAGTACAGACACACAGCACAGACACACTGACACACATACAGTACAGACACACAGCACAGACACACTGACACACATACAGTACAGACACACAGCACAGACACACTGACACACATACCGTACAGACACACAGCACAGACACAGTGACACACATACCGTACAGACACACAGCACAGACACACTGACACACATACAGTACAGACACACAGCACAGACACACTGACACACATACAGTACAGACACACAGCACAGACACACTGACACACATACAGTACAGACACACAGCACAGACACACTGACACACACACAGTACAGACACACAGCACAGACACACTGACACACACACAGTACAGACACACAGCACAGACACACTGACACACACACAGTACAGACACACAGCACAGACACACTGACACACACACAGTACAGACACACAGCACAGACACACTGACACACACACACAGTACAGACACACAGCACAGACACACTGACACACACACACAGTACAGACACACAGCACAGACACACTGACACACATACAGTACAGACACACAGCACAGACACACTGACACACATACAGTACAGACACACAGCACAGACACACTGACACACATACAGTACAGACACACAGCACAGACTCACTGACACACATACAGTACAGACACACAACACAGACACACTGACACACATACAGTACAGACACACAGCACAGACACACTGACACACATACAGTACAGACACACAGCACAGACACACTGACACACATACAGTACAGACACACAGCACAGACACACTGACACACATACCGTACAGACACACAGCACAGACACACTGACACACATACCGTACAGACACACAGCACAGACACACTGACACACATACAGTACAGACACACAGCACAGACACACTGACACACATACAGTACAGACACACAGCACAGACACACTGACACACATACAGTACAGACACACAGCACAGACACACTGACACACATACAGTACAGACACACAGCACAGACACACTGACACACATACAGTACAGACACACAGCACCGACACACTGACACACATACCGTACAGACACACAGCACAGACACAGTGACACACATACAGTACAGACACACAGCACAGACACACTGACACACATACAGTACAGACACACAGCACAGACACACTGACACACATACAGTACAGACACACAGCACAGACACACTGACACACATACAGTACAGACACACAGCACAGACACACTGACACACATACAGTACAGACACACAGCACAGACACACTGACACACACACAGTACAGACACACAGCACAGACACACTGACACACACACAGTACAGACACACAGCACAGACACACTGACACACCTACAGTACAGACACACAGCACAGACACACTGACACACATACAGTACAGACACACAGCACAGACACACTGACACACATACAGTACAGACACACAACACAGACACACTGACACACATACAGTACAGACACACAGCACAGACACACTGACACACATACAGTACAGACACACAGCACAGACACACTGACACACATACAGTACAGACACACAGCACAGACACACTGACACACATACAGTACAGACA
>NC_081230.1:617500-662500 GCF_902713425.1 Acipenser ruthenus
CACACACTGATGCACAGTACACACACACACTGACACACACAAACAGTACAGACACTCAGTACACACACTGATACACAGTACAAACACACACACTGACACACACAAACAGTACAGACACTCAGTACACACACACACACACACAGTGACACACACAAACAGTACAGACACTCAGTACACACACTGACGCACAGTACACACACACACAGTGACACACACAAACAGTACAGACACTCAGTACACACACTGACGCACACAAACAGTACAGACACTCAGTACACACACTGACGCACAGTACAAACACATACAGTGACACACACACACACAGTACAGACACACACAGTACAGGTACACTCAGTACAGACACACACACAATACACACACACACACACAGTACAGACACACACACAATACACACACACACAGTACAGACACACACAGTACAGGTACACTCAGTACAGACACACACACAATACACACACACACAGTACAGACACACACACACAGTACAGACACACACAGTACAGGTACACTCAGTACAGACACACACACAATACACACACACACACACAGTACAGACACACACACAATACACACACACACACACAGTACAGACACACACACAATACACACACACACAGTACAGACACACACAGTACAGGTACACTCAGTACAGACACACACACAATACACACACACACAATACACACACACACACACAGTACAGACACACACACAATACACACACACACAGTACAGACACACACAGTACAGGTACACTCAGTACAGACACACACACAATACACACACACACAGTACAGACACACACACACAGTACAGACACACACACAATGCACACACACAGTACAGACACACACACAGTACACACACACACACACACAGTACAGACACACACACAGTACACACACACACACACAGTACAGACACACACACAATGCACACACACAGTACAGACACACACACAATACACACACACACAGTACAGACACACACACACAGTACAGACACACACAGTACAGGTACACTCAGTACAGACACACACACAATACACACACACACACACAGTACAGACACACACACAATACACACACACACACACAGTACAGACACACACACAATACACACACACACAGTACAGACACACACAGTACAGGTACACTCAGTACAGACACACACACAATACACACACACACACAATACACACACACACACACACAGTACAGACACACACACAATACACACACACACAGTACAGACACACACAGTACAGGTACACTCAGTACAGACACACACACAATACACACACACACAGTACAGACACACACACACAGTACAGACACACACACAATGCACACACACAGTACAGACACACACACAGTACACACACACACACACAGTACAGACACACACACGTCTGTATTACTAAGTGGGAACTATTATTCTGCACCACCAAGTGGGGACCATAGATTCCCAACATTTCCATGAAGTGAAACAGACATAGAAAATTATGTTTTAAGCTGTATATTGATAATATTTGTGCAAATATTTTTTTAAATGTTTTTTTAAAAAAAATTAGCCAAGTGGGGACTTGAACCACATCTACCCTACAAAGTGGGGACCTGCTCAGACTGCAGTGGGACTGTGTCTGAGCCTGCAGCCACTCAGAGCCCTGCTCTTCACACCCATTGGGTTTCTTACAATTAGCATTTAGCAGGTTTAAAGTCCTGCATTCTAGAGAACTATCCTTGGAACTGATTAGAACATTTACAAATGGCAGTTTCTTAAGGGTTTTTTTGTAATTGTTCAATTGTAACTAGAAGATTATTTCTAAGATTTTAATCATACTAAATATCTGAATGTGTACCAAATATTCTTATATTTTTTAATAAATAAATGATAATTATTACTATAAATATACAGCATAATTTTTAAATATATTAATAGAACTATGTCCCAATATTCAAAATAACATATTCAAATGTATAAATAGCATTTACAAAATCGTGCGTCATTCTGTCCTATCCATGTGGGAACTCCATTCCAATCTACAAAGAATTATGAACCCAATAAGGCATGGAACTAACACTACTATCACGAAATCATTATTTCTCTAATTAGCAGCTTTCCTTTATTAATTAACAAGGCTGATTAATACAATATTTACACACACACACACACTGGTGTGTGAGAGTTGCTCTGCACCATCTAAGTGGGGACTCGCGTCGTTCTGTACCATCTAAGTGGGGACTATATTGTAAGTATATAAAGGTTTATGACTCTGCCAGCAACTCACAGACAACTTGCAGGCATCCGGCCGCCACAGGAGTTGCTGATGCGCGGCGAGACAAGGATTACCCTGCCGAACTAAACCCTCCCAACCCAGACGGCGCTCGGCTAATTGTGCGCCACCCTCTCGAGACTCCCGGCCACGGTTGGATATAACATAGCCTGGATTCGAACCAGTGATCTCCAGGGGCCGGTTTTTCAAAATTTTTAATCCAGACAAAATTAATCTGGATTTTGTAATCCTGCTTTTTGTGATGCAGATTATTTTTATCTGGATCCGCCACGTGCATGCAACATCATTCTAGCGGCATGCATTGTATTGCACAATATTGCTATCATGCGCAAGGTGCTATTTATCGGGGAGGACTTGAATGCTAACTTTCCGGAGCCTCAAGAACAACGCCGTGATACACTAACATCACAGGAGGATCCATTTGCAGGATGTGCAATGAGAGATGCTTTTGTAAGAAACTACTTTTAAAAGGGTCCTGGTTTAAACTTTAATTGAAACTTTGACATTAAAAGATCTTGTAAATAACACGTACACGCATACACATACAGCATGTGTTGGACAAATAACATTTCCTTTATAGGTTGAGTGCTCTCGAGCAAACAGCTGTTTTCTTTTTCTTTATGCGACAGATGCTGTTAATGAAGAGTTATATACAAACATGAAGAATACAATAAAACCAACCGTGGGGAATGTGGCACATTATTTTTAAGATATATTATTATGTTTTCCATCTAAATGGAGACGAAATTTAATTGTTTCACAAAGTTGTACCATTTGAATCCACCTTCCGAGCGGTATCAAAATGATGCGGATATTTTGCATCAGAGTAATCGTGATCTCATCTTTAAATTCTGAAAAACCCAATTGCAACATTTAATCGTGATTAAAAGTGCGATCGCATTACCAAAACCAGATCCGGATCACAGTAATCCTGATCTCATTTCGATGTTTTGAAAAACCCAAATTCACAATGTAATCCCGATCAAACGCACAAATCCCATTACCAAAGTTTTGAAAAACCGGCCCCAGGCTATAGGGCACACCCTACTCTCCCGGTGAAGT
This sequence comes from Acipenser ruthenus, assembly GCF_902713425.1. Classification (NCBI taxonomy): domain Eukaryota; kingdom Metazoa; phylum Chordata; class Actinopteri; order Acipenseriformes; family Acipenseridae; genus Acipenser; species Acipenser ruthenus. The sequence goes on from NC_081230.1 coordinate 620,880, forward strand.
GCCTTAGCTGGATGCGCCACTCGGGAGCTCGCTAGGTATTATATTGATAAAACCTTGACAACACAGTTAGCAGCCTAATTATTCTAGATTATTTTACAGCAGATACCTACAATGTACTCGCATATTGTACTTTGATTGCACAGACACACGCAATAGTGCGTGAGCATCATTCTGTACAATCCACGTAGGGACGATTCTGTACAAATATAATATGGCATTATAGAAACACAGTTATAGTCTAATTACTGAGGATATTGTACACTGAATGCTTTTTCACTTTTTGACTCAGATAATTATTAATGCCATCCAACTCATGTTGGTTAATATGTTGATGGTGCAACTACTAGTAAGTGTTTTTATTTTATTTTAGATAGGCATGGTGTCTAGCAGTATCTTTCAAGTTTCAAGGCTCTACATTCTCTAAAAGAGTTTACTGTCTTTTAAATAAATGTAGGCAAAACGAAGGTGAAACTTGATGCAGTACTGTGACCGTGTGCTTTGCAGTGCACAGTGAAAGGTGATGTGGGTGCGTACTTCACAGTGAACTGCCCCTTCCAGGAGGAGGAGGAGCAGCTGGAGTGCCTCACGCTGTGGTCAGCATTTCCACTGCCAGCGTTGACACGGCTGGCTGCACGTCCGGAGGAGCCAGCATTTACGCTGACAGGTTGCCACTGCTGGCTGCAGGTCTGGAGGAGGCAGCATGTTCTGCTGTCAGCATTGCCACTGCTAGCTTTGTCGGAGTGCCCTGCACCTCTGTCAGCATTGTTGCTTCCAGTGTTGCCACTAGCATCATTTCCTCTACCAGAATACCTCGCACCGCTGTCAGCCCTTGTGCCTTTTATTTTGACCAGTGTGGTTTTGTTAGTATTTGTATCTGTGGCAGGGTTGGCAGAGTGGTGACGTCAGGCCAGATACAGGAAGAAAAACAAATAGGCAGGTACTGTGGTGCAAAGGCGCAGCGCCATTTTATTTTAACAAACAAAAATAAAATAAAAGGTTTGAACAAAACAAAATCACGAACACCAAACAGAGTAGGTTTCAAAATATCTTGATGTATTTTGTACTATATTGTGGAACATATTGTAACGATCCCTCTGCACAACTGAGAAGCAGTTGCACTGTCCTCCCTAAGGAGATACTACTGGCCCTATTCCTATAGCTAAAGAAGTCAGCAAGAGTGACAGACAGCAAAAGCAGGGACGTCAGAGGTGTCAATTTCAAGAACAATCGGTTTATTATTGTGAACAATAACGTCAACAAATGAAAAAATGAACAAATGAATGAGATGAATAATGATAAGAAAGGAATTCAAATAATTGCAGGTAACAGGTAAGAATAAAGCTGGTACAGATAAGTATGTAGGGACAAACAGAAGGCTAAACAGTATCACCAAATAGAAATGAATGTAGTGTCCGGAGGGTCTCCAATAAACCCACACTCACAAACACAACAACACACAGATAAAGACCAAGGATAAATAAATAGATACAGATGAAAAACAGTGACTTGTGGAAACAATTACATTTAACAGTCTCTATGGCAATGGTGGGAGAATGACAGGTAGGCCCAACAAGTCCAGTAATAGCAGGGTAATTGAAATCCATACAAAGTAACAAAATAACAAAAAATACAGGAAACAAAGTATCAAATTAAAGTAGAAACAATCCAAACAAAAAAGAAATGATCTCACCCACAAATAAGGTAGTCCAGCAAAATGTCCCGAAATGATGGTGATTGTAGAAGGATGAAAACATCGAGTACATTGAAATTGTTGAGACTGTCCAGGAGTGTTGAGTTGAATGGTGAACAGTTGTTTGGAAAAAATCAGGAGGATCAGGAAAAAATGGAGACTGTCACACATAAAACAACAAACACTAAACAGACCTAGAAAAACAGCTAAACTTAAACAAGTAACAGTGAAAGCAAAAAGAGCAGTTTAGACAAAGCACAGCGACAAAAGAAAATGAACGGATGCACTGGAATTATCTAAGGATGGTAATGGATTCACTGAAATTTAAGTAAAGAAAATGCTGTAGTTTAATGGATTCCTGTGAGAAAGGGAGTCTCCCCTCAGGCCTGATTAGCCAGCTTTAATACAACTGCTGGCTACTAAGGAGCTCTGAGATTGGAGGGGTGGAAATCTGAATGAGCCAATGGGGAGAGAGGATGAACAGAGGGTGGTTGCAAGGAACTATGGGAAATGAAGTTTTAACCTGGCCAGGCTACTGACCCTAATTATTATTATTATTATTATTATTTATTTCTTAGCAGACGCCCTTATCCAGAGCGACTTACAATCGCAAGCAAATACAAATACATTCAAGTGTTACAATACAAGTAATACAATAAGAGCAAGAAATACAATAACTTTTGTTCAAGTAAAGTACAAGTGTGACATACCACAATTCAATAATACAGCAGATAATAGTGATAGTTACATCAGGATATGATTAAATAGTGATAGTTACATCAGGATATGATTAAATACAAAGTACTACAGGTTAAAAACTTGGCAGATTACAGTATTCTGAAGTACAGGATTAAATGCAGTAAAATAGGTGGCAGATAAGAGCAAAATAAAGCACATTTAAATGAAGGGTGATAGTGTCCCAGGATACAAACAGAGGAGTTCTACAGGTGCTGTTTGAAGAGGTGAGTCTTGAGGAGGCGCCGGAATGTGGTCAGGGACTGGGCAGTCCTGACAGGTGGGTGAGACTTACACCCACATTATGTAGCATGGGAATTGCTACAATTTAAACAAACGCATGGAGGAATAAATACATTTAGAAATTAATATTGTTAAAGAAATAAATGTAGAAATGAATACATGTTTATATTATAAATGTATAAATATATTAATAAATAGCAAGCTGGAAAACTACATGTCATATTAATTGATTTCGCTGATGCGTTTATCCACAGCAATTGACATTTATATAACTATATAAAAAGTACAAGTTTCATGTGTGTATATATATATATATACAGTATATGTATATTTGCAATTTTTTTTAACTTCTTAAAGCACTGTTTTTTTGTATTCAGCCGATGAAGGACTTGTAGTCCGAAACGTCCTGATAATTGATTTGACTTTTTACCTGAAATATCCTTTTCTCTTCTTTTTTCTTATTGATCATTTTGGTACACAGCCGTTTTCCTTTTTCTCAGTCTTTATATATATATATATTGAGAGGAACGGTAGTTCCTCATACGTTAGACTTGTGTGAAGCTGCTGAGATTTAGTCAGTGAGACACGAGTGAGGCGTCGCTTGCAGCCTCTGTGGAGTAGCGGTTAGAGTCCTGTGCTCCTGACTGGAGGGTTGTGAGTTCAATCCCAGCTGGGGTGCATGTTGCTGCTTTCCCTAGATTGATCCAGTAAAAAACACGACTGTATAAATGGGTAATTGGATGTCACAATTGGAAGTTGGCCTGGATAAGTGTGTCTGCTAAAAAAAATCCTAATAATATGTTTGGCTGGTATTTGGATGTGAGACTGTCTGGCAATACCAGGTACTGAAAACTTTTCCTTGAAGTTGTACGTGTTTAATTACAAATAGTAGATTAAACAGCAAAAATGAGCTGATTTACTTTTAATGTATTGATGTCAGCTCGCTGCGCTCGTCTTAAATAATTCCCACCTCGCTTTGCTCGCCTTAAAGATTCCCGGGTCGCTGGGCTCGCCGGCTACTCACTGCTGTTCAACACCACAGAGATAACACGGACACAAACAAACAAGACAGCTGCTTCTGCATCCAGCGCTCAAAGAACATCACAGACATCTGCAGAGCGTGTTGAGATGTTACAGTAATAAAATAACGGATCGCGTGATCGAGGAGTTTGGTGATAAAGAGAGTGATCAGGAGATGATTTATCGGTATGCAGGACTATGAAGAGGTATGTGATAAATACAGCGAACAAGGAGCAGGGCTGGAGATGCAGTACTGAGAGTCCTGTTGATCTGCAGAGACTTTTAAACATGTTTAACTGTGAAAGAAAATACTTTTAAACAGTGCAACCAGAATTATCCCGGGTTAAAAAAGGCATGTCATATGCAGACAGGCTCAAAGAATTTAATCTATTCAGTGTATAACAAAGAAGACCTACGTGGCGATCTGATTTACTTTTTTTCGACCTGAAAAAAGAAACATGGACCAGGGGTCACAAATGGAGATTAGATAAAGGGGCATTCAGAACAGAAAATAGGAGGCACTTTTTTCACACAGAAAATTGTAAGGGTCTGGAACCAACTCCCCAGTAATGTTGTTGAAGCTGACACCCCGGGATCCTTCAAGAAGCTGCTTGATGAGATTCTGGGATCAATAAGCTACTAACAACCAAACGAGCAAGATGGGCTGAATGGCGTCCTCTCGTTTGTAAACTTTCTTATGTTCTTATGTTCTTATTCCTTATACAATGATGCCACCGTGTGGACATTTACTAGAACTGTTTGTTCTAATATATATATTTATGTCAAGTCTCAAGTCACAACGGTCAAGGGTCAAGTCTGGAAGCAGCCAAGCCTGATTGACGTGATGAGGAAGATAAGGATGATGATGAGGAGGAGGAGTGTGAGGGAGGAGACCCTCACATTGTCTCAATATGTATCTGGACATTTACTGCAAATGTTTTTAATCTGTTTTTGTATGGTGTTGCTGATCCTTGTGTCTAGTAAGGAAAATAATAAAAACAAAATTCACTTCCCTGTTGTACGGGGACTGGAGGCCTGTGGTTGGGAGTGTCCTGAACAACAAAAGAAAGGTTAATGAAGAGTACGGTTTAGAGAGCTGGTTTGGAAAGGAGCACACTTCCAGAACAATGTATTGCAGTACTATTGTTGAGATAAACTGATATGCAATGGTTCAGGTAACCTGAGTTGGGTGTGGTGGTGAGGTCCTCCATCTTGACAGGAAGTGGGGAAGCAGCCATGTTTGTGAGGGAAGCTTTTATTGACTTCCCTGAGTACTGACTTCCTGTAGTCAGGGCAGTACCTGTAGAAGATATTGAAAGGGGGGAGAGCTGATTTTAAGTACGTTTCCCTCTGCTTGTTTTAAAGCATAGTTTTAATGCACGTGTTAGATTAATGTTCATATATATTCATTGATTTGTTTCTTTTTGAATACTTTATTTATTCTTGATAACTGTTTGCTGGTTTGTTTCTATATACCCACCTGCAGAATGGTTTATTCTGGGGGAGGGGGAGGTCTGGAAGGGTATAAAGGCTGTTAGTTTTGTTCAGTCAGGATCGTCTTTTTGTGCAGATCAGAGGGCAGTTTTGCAGCTCTGTGGTTGGACTCAGTTATTGGAGTCAGTACCTGTGATTAGGTGACTATAAATAGTTCTTTTTGGTTTCCACTTTTTTTTTCCTCAAATTGTTTGATATTTTGTTAAATTAGCTTTTTGTTTATTATTGTTCTTAAATAAAAATAATTGGTTTGACACCAAACCTCTCTGTGATCCTTGTGTGTGTGTGTGTGTGTTACACACACACCGAGACACACACACTGAAACACACACACACTGAGACACAGACACACACTGAGACACACACACTGAGACACACACACACTGAGACACACACTGAGACACAGACACACACAGACACTTACACAGTGATACACACACACTGAGACACACACACACACACTGAGACAAACACTCACGCACTGAAACATACACACACTGAGACACAGACACACACAGACACTCACACAGTGATACACACACACTGAGACACACACACACACACTGAGACAAACACTCACGCACTGAAACACAAACACACTGAGACACACACTGAGACACAGACACACACAGACACTCACACAGTGATACACACACACTGAGACACACACACACACACTGAGACACACACACTGAGACACACACACACTGAGACACACACTGAGACACAGACACACACAGACACTCACACAGTGATACACACACACTGAGACACATACACACACACACTTAGACTAACACACTGAGACACACACAGGTACAATTATGTTATCTTTTAAACGTTATTTGTTACTTGTTTGTACCTTTGCAGTTGAAATGCAAAATTATATAATGCAACTTGTATTTTAATTTAAATTAAAAAAAGAGGGCACTCTGATTTGAACCTGGGATCTCTTGATCAGCAATCATGCTCTACCACTGAGCTCTACCCCGACTCCAACAACACCATTTCCTATCAAGCACAACCAACAGTGCCGAGCTGTCAGTTTCAGGAATGCAACCTGTCAAGGCTGGTGATTTTTTACCTCGTATCCCGCAGAAAATTCCTGTGGCGCAATTGGTCAGTGTGTTTGGCTCTTAACCCTTTAAGGACCGAGATTGTGTCAACACCACATCATACTGAAATTTCAAATTGAAAGCCACAGCTTGCCTTGCCAGACGGCTTTGACAGATTATTTAAGAGAAGCTATAACGTTCCCCAGAGTGTCCTGAAAACAAGGGCACCCATTCCAAGATGCGACTGTAACAAATTGATTTTTTGTGCATTGTTATAGGAAGAGAGTCAAATACAGCCAAAAAAACGCTTGGTCCTTAAATAGTTTAGCAAACGGTTGGTTGCTTGTGTAGCAGGTCTTTATATACATATAGTTACATTTATGTTAATAATTTGACTACGGCACCTTGTGTTTATTGAGGACAAGGACGTCGAGTGATTGGTTCCCACACAAACTCTTTTATCCAGGAGAAACCAAGCAATCATACACCAAAAATAATCTTTACAAGATTTTATTAGTAATTGTTTTAAAAATCTCAAGCACATTAACAATAATGTAAACCATATGACAATGCCACCTTCACTTCACAGTAATTGTCTAGTAGATTATATATATATATATATAAAAGGATAATACAATAAAAACAAACTCTAAATCCATCAGTTTATTGATAGAGAAAGAGAGGAACGAGAAAGAGTGGAAAGAGAGAGAAAGAGAGGAACGAGAGAGAAAGAGGTGAATGAGAGAGAAAGAGAGGAATGAGAGAGAAAGAGAGGAACGAGAGAGAAAGCGACGAATGAGAGATAAAGAGGGGAACGAGAGAGAAAGAGGGGAGTGATAGAGAAAGAGAGGAACGAGAGAGAAAGAGGGGAATGAGAGTGAAAGAGAGGAACGAGAGAGAAAGAGGGGAGATAGAGAAAGAGAGGAATGAGAGAGAAGGAGGGGAGTGATAGAGAAAGAGAGGAATGAGAGAGAAAGAGGGGAAGGAGAGAGAAAGAGGGGAGTGATAGAGAAAGAGAGGAACGAGAGAGAAAGAGGGGAGTGATAGAGAAAGAGAGGAACAAGAGAGAAAGAGGGGAGTGATAGAGAAAGAGAGGAACAAGAGAGAAAGAGGGGAATGAGAGAGAAAGAGGGGAGTGATAGAGAAAGAGAGGAACGAGAGCGAAAGAGGGGAACAAGAGAGAAAGAGGGGAGTGATAGAGAAAGAGGGGAACGAGAGAGAAAGAGGGGATTGATAGAGAAAGAGAGGAACAAGAGAGAAAGAGGGGAGTGATAGAGAAAGAGAGGAACGAGAGAGAAAGAGGGGAATGAGAGTGAAAGAGAGGAACGAGAGAGAAAGAGGGGAGTGATAGAGAAAGAGAGGAACAAGAGAGAAAGAGGGGAGTGATAGAGAAAGAGAGGAATGAGAGAGAAAGAGGGGAGTGAGAGAAAGAGAGGAATGAGAGAGAAAGAGGGGAGTGATAGAGAAAGAGAGGAACGAGAGAGAAGGAGGGGAGTGATAGAGAAAGAGAGGAATGAGAGAGAAAGAGGGGAAGGAGAGAGAAAGAGGGGAGTGATAGAGAAAAAGAGGAACGAGAGAGAAAGAGGGGAGTGATAGAGAAAGAGAGGAACAAGAGAGAAAGAGGGGAATGATAGAGAAAGAGAGGAACAAGAGAGAAAGAGGGGAATGAGAGAGAAAGAGGGGAGTGATAGAGAAAGAGAGGAACGAGAGAGAAAGAGGGGAACGAGAGAGAAAGAGGGGATTGATAGAGAAAGAGAGGAACAAGAGAGAAAGAGGGGAGTGATAGAGAAAGAGAGGAACGAGAGAGAAAGAGGGGAATGAGAGTGAAAGAGAGGAACGAGAGAGAAGGAGGGGAGTGATAGAGAAAGAGAGGAATGAGAGAGAAAGAGGGGAAGGAGAGAGAAAGAGGGGAGTGATAGAGAAAAAGAGGAATGAGAGAAAGAGGGGAGTGATAGAGAAAGAGAGGAACGAGAGAGAAGGAGGGGAGTGATAGAGAAAGAGAGGAATGAGAGAGAAAGAGGGGAAGGAGAGAGAAAGAGGGGAGTGATAGAGAAAAAGAGGAACGAGAGAGAAAGAGGGGAGTGATAGAGAAAGAGAGGAACAAGAGAGAAAGAGGGGAATGATAGAGAAAGAGAGGAACAAGAGAGAAAGAGGGGAATGAGAGAGAAAGAGGGGAGTGATAGAGAAAGAGAGGAACGATAGAGAAAGAGGGGAACGAGAGAGAAAGAGGGGAGTGATAGAGAAAGAGGGGAACGAGAGAGAAAGAGAGGAACGAGAGAGAAAGAGGGGAATGAGAGAGAAAGAGAGGAACGAGAGAGAAAGAGGGGAGTGAGAGAGAAAGAGGGGAACGAGAGAGAAAGAGGGGAGTGATAGAGAGAGGGGAACGAGAGAGAAAGAGGGGAGTGAGAGAGAAAGAGAGGAACGAGAGAGAAAGAGGGGAGTCATAGAGAAAGAGGGGAACGAGAGAGAAAGAGTGGAATGAGAGAGAAAAAGAGGAACAAGAGAGAAAGAGAGGAACGAGAAAGAGGGGAACGAGAGAGAGAGGGGAGTTAGAGAGAAAGTGGGGAACGAGAGAGGGGAGTGAGAGAGAAAGAGGGGAACGAGAGAGAAAGAGGGGAGTGATAGAGAAAGAGAGAAAGAGAAAGTCGGTAGAGCATGAGCCTCTTAATCTCAGGGTCGTGGGTTCGAGCCCCACGTTGGGCGTCCTTTTTAAATACAAATTGAAGATGTTTCTTTGAGACAACGGAGCAATGTCTGATTCTGTTCACATTGTATACAGTATTGCAACAAAATTACTTATTGGTCATTGTCAAATAGCAATTGCTGTTGTAAAAAGCGTGCATCGTTTATAGCTATAACGATATTGAAATAAATAATCTTACTTTTTTGGGTTGACTTCAATCCGTTTCTTTTTTTAGAATTGTCTTAACATCATTCATGGAGCATCAGTTGGTATGTGCGTAATAAACCCAATCGGGCCTTGATACGACACCCTAGTGTGTGCTGAAATAAATAATGCGGTTTTCTACAATAACAAATGTAGCTTGTCAGAATGGCCGAGTGGTCTACGGCGCCAGACTCAAGGACATTGTCTTTCCAAATAATCGTGTGTACTGGACTCTGAATGGAGGCATGGGTTCAAATCTCACTTCTGACAGTTCCATTTTACGTATTTTTAAAAAGAATACATTTCTTTATTTTACTATAAAAGATTATTTTAAGGAAATCAACAACTGATACCAAACTGTTGTCAGCACTCAATACCGTTTTAATTTCCATTTTAAATCAGACTAAAATAGTGTTCCTAACACAAATTGCATTTTTGTTGTAAACAGACTACTTGTTAACGTCTCTGAAAAATATTTTGTGTCTCAAACATGTTATTTAACTTGATTGTTTTAATATTCCAAATAACATATTACTTTGAAAAACATAATATATTTTAAATACAGTCCTATTTGAGTATTTAAAATATGGTTATATTCAAATGCCAGCAGGAACTGACACACACAAACTGAGACATATACACACTGAGACACACACACACACAGATAGTGACACACACACACACGTACTGACACGCACACACACACACACACTGAGACATATACACACACAGGTACTGACACACACACACACACACAGGTACTGACACACACACACACACACAGGTACTGACACACACACACACACACAGGTACTGACACACACACACACACACAGGTACTGACACACACACACACACACAGGTACTGACACACACACACACACACAGAGGTACTGACACAGACACGCACACACAAATGTTAAAACTACTTAAGAGATTTAAGATTTATTTAAATATTTAGCTAAATGTTAAATCTTGTAACTAGATTTCTAAATGGTATCTGAATGCACACATTTATAAAAAGCTGTATTTATTTTCTCCTCATTTCTGGCAGCCCATACTAACGGCGCTCGGAACTTTGGCATTTTTAAATCCTAACGGTCTCTGCTCAGCGGAGTGGAATGTTCAGGAGCCGGTTGCCTAGCAGCGTCTCCGCCTCCTTCTCTGCCCCGCCCCCTCTCTCCCTCTCTCGTTGCTCCAGCTAGGAGTTCACATTCAGCTTCCTTAGATTATATAGCGCCATTCTTTACTAACTTTTACAAATGAGCTTATTGGAGGCTTCGTGTTTTTAAGATGGTTCAGGTGCAGTCCGGGCAGACTGACTGCAGCATCATTACAGTATACCGCACTGCGCTCGGCTTTGTGTGGAGGCTGATACACAAAATAATAAACGACTGGTAAAGAAATCACATGGATTGCTTTTTAATGCTAAATGTGTCTCTGGTATTCTAAGTATTACCTACAATTAATAACTCAGCTATATTCATATTCAGAATGTAATACAGTATTAAGACAGGGTCCAGTATTAGAAATAAATAAACACGCTTTAAGAGAAACAGCAGTGATGTTTATTGCCCATTCCCATCCATTCTCTAGATGTTTCTACATTGTGGTTGCAATCCAAAGGGACAAGGGACTCAGTGATGTTAAATGAAAAAAACTAGAGCCCACAATTAACCAATATAGAAAGGAAGGGGGGAGAAATGTATTGCCTGCGTGCAGCACCTTCCACTTTCCTCTTATTATTATTATTATTATTTATTTCTTAGCAGACGCCCTTATCCAGGGCGACTTACAATCGTAACAAATACATTTCAAGTGTTACAATACAAGTAATAATACAATAAGAGCAAGATAAATACAATGACTTTGGTTCAAGCAAGTACAAGTGTGACAAAATACAATTCAATAATACAGCAGATAATAGTGATAGTTACATCAGGATGTGATTAAATACAAAATACTACAGATTAAGCACTTGGCAGATTACAGTATTCTGAAGTACAGGATTAAATGCAGTAAAATAGGGGGCAGATAAGAGCAAAATAAAGCACATTTACTTGAAGGGTGATAGTGTCCCAGGATACAAACAGAGGAGTTCTACAGGTGCTCTTTGAAGAGGTGAGTCTTAAGGAGGCGCCGGAATGTGGTCAGGGACTGGGCAGTCCTGACATCTGTAGGAAGGTCATTCCACCACTGCGGAGCAAGGGTGGAGAAGGAGCGGGCTCTGGAGGCAGGGGAGCGTAGCGGAGGTAGAGCCAGTCTTCTAGTGCAGACGGAGCGGAGAGGTCGAGTGGGGGTGTAGGGAGAGATGAGGGTCTGGAGGTAGCTGGGTGCAGTCTGATCAAGGCATCTGTAGGCTAGTACAAGAGTCTTGAACTGGATGCGAGCGGTGATCGGGAGCCAGTGGAGCGAGCGGAGTAGTGGAGTAGCGTGGGCGAAGCGAGGCAGAGAGAACACCAGGCGGGCAGCAGAGTTCTGGATGAGCTGGAGCGGACGGGTGGCGGACGCAGGGAGGCCAGCCAGGAGGGAGTTGCAGTAGTCTAGGTGGGAGAGTACCAAGGCCTGGATCAGGAGCTGTGTGGCGTAGTTGGTGTAGTTTCTGACTTTTGTCTGTCAGAAACACTTACACTGTAGAGTAACAAACATCTTTGTATTTCTCCTGGAGCAGTGATATTCCTCCATGGGAAGAGCAGTCATCTGGCTGCATGAAAGCATCACATAGCAATTTCAACTGACACGTACCTTTCTTCTCTTTAAGTTTTCCAAAGGTAACTTTTAGCCAGGAAGCTGGTACAGCAAGAATAGATCCTTCTACAAGATACTGGTAATGGGAAGGCATATGTTCACCCAAAGGATTAATTTTTAGAAAAGACACAAGAAAAAAAACAAATATAAAACAGTTTTACAAACATTACACCATATTATCAATATTTTAATCCTGGATTTTAAATGTATGCCATTTATGAAAATAAACTCGCATAGTTACACTTGTCAATGACCGTGCCTCTTGTTGGCCTGTACCAAGCTGTGCCTTCACTTTCTGCACTAGATGAAGCGATTCCTAATGTTAATTAAACACAGATGTAAATTAATGTGCTGAAATCAAAGACTGTAATTCTTTAGAGGTCTGTTTTGTGTAATGTGTGGATTTCTCTTCACCCATATCATTTTCATACTTTGTTTCTTTTGTATTGTACATTGATTGTGAGATTTTTATCAAAGATTTGTATTTCAAGTTCCTGAGTAAAAATAAAAAGTGTGTTTTGGTATGGCTTCCCATCGTACATTAGTACGTGTATTATCAATTTTTACAGTCTAACGTTAGGATATCTTCCTGTCTGGTAGTGCTGAAGCAAAATATACCAGTTGATCCTCAATAGTAAAATAAATTACTCAGGAGACCTGTCAGAGCACACATGAGGTTAATACATTGCTGTAATGTAATCTCACAGGGAAGATAAAATGGCAACACGAAGCATGACAGAGAGATTTGCAATATTTTAAAAATGGCAAACAATCTTTGTTGGTTAGTACAAAATCTAGTATATATATATATATATATATATATATATATATATATATATATATATATATATATAATGTACTGCTGGAAGTGATTTATCTTATTAATATGCCTTTAAATACATGCCAAATACTTTAAAGAGCTGTCATACAAGTACAGTGGTAACAGATCTTATTGATTTAGTACCAATGCAGAAGAGCATGGCATTTATGTTACCCACAAAACATGTTTCTGCAATGGTGACTTGCAAGAAGGGCAACATGTTGAGCTTTACAACAGAAAACGTTTTTTTGTGGGGTGGGGAGTAAAATCAAATAATTGACAAAATAAATCAATGATAAATGATATTTCTGTGATCATTGTGGTTGCAATTCAAAATTGGAGGTAGAGGGACGAATTACTAATTAATAATTACATTTTTTTTTAAGTTTAGCAATACCCAAAAAATGAGTGAACAAGGGGGCCATTGTGGTGTAAAATGATCAATAAACCGCGACCACCAGGTGTTGTTGTTTAGGATATACTTCACTTTTTGGGATACCACTATACTTACAGATTGATTTTTACAATATTTTTCATACCTGTTTTTTCAAGCTCATGCAGCCGCAGTTTTCATTTTTTATTTTTATTTTCATTTTTAAGAAGGGAATTCTCTTCCATTAAACACATGATTTTGTTGTATTAATTGTGCAATGAGAACACAATTCCTCATTCTCCAGCTGTTGTGTGTGTGTGAGAGAGAGAGTGAAAAACGTTTTGGAATTGGTTTTAGCCCCCTTAGCAATGTTCATTTCTGTCTCTCTGTTGGCCTTTCTAACTTCCTTTTTGACTTGTGTTTGCAGTTCCAAACAGGAGGAGTGGCAAACACTGTTGCAGCAGCAAAGGTCATTCAAAATGATCTCGACAGCATTCAGAACTGGGCAGACACATGGCAAATGACATTTAATAGAGGAAAGTGGAAGGTGCTGCACGCAGGCAATACATTTCTCCCCCCTTCCTTTCTATATTGGTTAATTGTGGGCTCTAGTTTTTTATTTAACATCACTGAGTCCCTTGTCCCTGTGGATTGCAACCACAATGTAGAAACATCTAGAGAATGGATGGGAATGGTCAATAAACATCACTGCTGTTTCTCTTAAAGCGTGTTTATTTATTTCTAATACTGGACCCTGTCTTAATACTGTATCACATTCTGAATATGAATATAGCCGAGTTATTAATTGTAGATAATACTTGGAATACCAGATACACATTTAGCATTAAAAAGCAATCCATGTGATTTCTTTACCAGTCGTTCATTATTTTGTGTATCAGCCTCCACACAAAGCCGAGCGCAGTGCGGTATACTGTAATGATGCTGCAGTCAGTCTGCCCGGACTGCACCTGAACCATCTTAAAAACACGAAGCCTCCAATAAGCTCATTTGCAAATGTTAGTAAAGAATGGCGCTATATAATCTAAGGAAGCTGAATGTGAACTCCTAGCTGGAGCAACGAGAGAGGGAGAGAGGGGGCGGGGCAGAGAAGGAGGCGGAGACGCTGCTAGGCAACCGGCTCCTGAACATTCCACTCCGCTGAGCAGAGACCGTTAGGATTTAAAAATGCCAAAGTTCCGAGCGCCGTTAGTATGGGCTGCCAGAAATGAGGAGAAAATAAATACAGCTTTTTATAAATGTGTGCATTCAGACATCATTTAGAAATCTAGTTACAAGATTTAACAGTTAGCTAAATATTTAAATACATCTTAAATCTCTCTGAACTAGATTTAACATTTTGCTAAATATTTAACTGGCAGCTAAATCTGGAGTTTGTATGCAAATGAGCTCCTCCCGCTTTGAACTTTCACGCGATTTGATTGGCTCTTGTAATGTTGAAATTTGCATATTTACCAATTAGCATAACATAAGTGCATAGCATAAGTGTGTGTGTGCGGGTCAGTACCTGTGTGTGTGTGTGTGTGTGTGTCTCGGTGTGTGTGTGTGTCTCAGTGTGTTTGTCTCAGTGTGTGTGTGTCTCAGTGTGTGTGTCTAAGTGTGTGTGTGTGTCTCAGTGTGTTTGTCTCAGTGTGTGTGTGTCGGTATCAGTGTGTGTGTGTCTCAGTGTGTTTGTGTCTCAGTGCGTGAGTGTGTGTAACTCTTAGTGTGTGTGTGTGTGTCTCTGTGTGTGTGTGTCTCAATGTGTGTCTCAGTGTGTTTGTGTCTCAGTGCGTGAGTGTGTGTGTCTCAATGTTTGTGTGTGTGTCTCAGTGTGTGTGTGTCTCAGTGTGTTTGTATCTCAGTGCGTGAGTGTGTGTATGTCTTAGTGTGTGTGTCTCTGTGTGTGTGTGTCTCAGTGTGTGTCTCAGTGTTGTCTCAATGTGTGTGTGTGTGTCTCAGTGTGTGACTGTGTGTGTGTGTGTGTGTCTCAGTGTGTGACTCTGTGTGTGTGTGTGTCTCAGTGTGTGTGTGTCTCAGTGTATGTGTGTGTCTCAGTGTGTGTGTCTCAGTGTGTGAGTGTTTCAGTGTTTGTGTGTGTGTCTCACTGTGTGTGTCTCGGGGTGTGTGTGTGTGTGTGTGACTGACACACACACACACACGCGCACAAGGATCACAGAGAAGTTTGGCGCCAAACCAATTATTTTTATTTAAGAACAATAATAAACAAAAAGCTAATTGAACAAAATATCAAACAATTTGAGGAAAGAAAAAGTGGAAACCAAAAAGAACTATTTATAGTCACCTAATCACAGGTACTGACTCCAGTAACTGAGTCCAACCACAGACCTGCAAAACTGCCCTCTGATCTGCACAAAAAGACGATCCTGACTGAACAAAACTAACAGCCTTTATACCCTTCCAGACCTCCCCCTCCCCCAGAATAAACCATTCTGCAGGTGGGTATATAGAAACAAACCAGCAAACAGTTATCAAGAATAAATAAAGTATTCAAAAAGAAACAAATCAATGAATATATATGAACATTAATCTAACACGTGCATTAAGACTATGCTTTAAAACAAGCAGAGGGAAACGTACTTAAAATCAGCTGTCCCCCCTTTCAATATCTTCTACAGGTACTGCCCTGACTACAGGAAGTCAGTACTCAGGGAAGTCAATAAAAGCTTCCCTCACAAACATGGCTGCTTCCCCACTTCCTGTCAAGATGGAGGACCTCACCACCACACCCAACTCAGGTTACCTGAACCATTGCATATCAGTTTATCTCAACAATAGTACTGCAATCCATTGTTCTGGAAGTGTGCTCCCTTCCAAACCAGCTCTCTAAACCGTACTCTTCATTAACCTTTCTTTTGGTTTTCAGGACACTCCCAACCACAGGCCTCCAGTCCCCGTACAACAGGGAAGTGAATTTTGTTTTTATTATTTTCCTTACTAGACACAAGGATCAGCAACACCATACAAAAACAGTTTAAAAACATTTGCAGTAAAAGTCCAGATACATACTGAGACAATGTGAGGGTCTCCTCCCTCACACCCCCTTAGCAATGTTCATTTCTGTCTCTCTCTTGGCCTTTCTAACTTCCTTTTTGTTTGCAGTTCCAAACAGGAGGAGTGGCAAACACTGTTGCAGCAGCAAAGGTCATTCAAAATGATCTCGACAGCATTCAGAACTGGGCAGACACATGGCAAATGACATTTAATTATTATTATTATTTGTTTATTTAGCAGACGCCTTTTTCAGGGCAGCAGTGTGGAGTAGTGGTTAGGGCTCTGGACTCTTGACCGGAGGGTTGTGGGTTCAATCCCCAGTGGGGGACACTGCTGTTGTACCCTTGAGCAAGGTACTTTACCTAGATTGCTCCAGTAAAAAACCCAACTGTATAAATGGGTAATTGTATGTAAAAATATCTTGTAACAATTGTAAGTCGCCCTGGATAAGGGCGTCTGCTAAGAAATAAATAATAATAATAATAATTTACAGAGACTAGGGTGTGTGAACTGTGCATCAGCTGCAGAGTCACTTACAATTACATCTCACCCGAAAGACGGAGCACAAGGAGGTTAAGTGACTTGCTCAGGGTCACACAATGAGTCAGTGGCTGAGGTGGGATTTGAACCAGGGACCTTCTGGTTACAAGCGCGGTTCTTTAACCACTGGACCACACAGAGAGGGAGAGAGGGGGCGGGGCAGAGAAGGAGGCGGAGACGCTGCTAGGCAACCGGCTCCTGAACATTCCACTCCGCTGAGCAGAGACCGTTAGGATTTAAAAATGCCAAAGTTCCGAGCGCCGTTAGTATGGGCTGCCAGAAATGAGGAGAAAATAAATACAGCTTTTTATAAATGTGTGCATTCAGATATCATTTAGAAATCTACTTACAAGATTTATCAGTTTGCTAAATATTTAAATAAATCTTAAATCTCTTAGCTAGATTGAACAGTTAGCTAAATATCTAAATAAATCTTAAATCTCTTAGCTAGATTTAAGTTAGCTAAATATTTAAATAAATCTTAAATCTCTTAGCTAGATTTAACATTTAGTTAAATATTTAACTGGCCGCTAAATCTGAATATTTAACAATTAGCATAACATAATTGTACCTGTGTGTGTGTCTCAGTGTGTGTGTGTGTCTCAGTGTGTTTTAAATATTTAAATACATCTTAAATCTCTTAGCTAGATTTAACATTTAGCTAAATATTTAACTAAATATTAAATCTCTTAGATTTAACATTTAGCCAAATATGTAATTAAATCTTAAATCTTAACTAAATTTAACATTTAGCTAAATATTTAACTGGCAGCTAAATCTGGAGTTTGTATGCAAATGAGCTCTGCCCGCTTCATGCATTCACGCGACTTTATTGGCTCTTGTAATGTTGAAATTTGCATATTTACCAAATAACATAAGTGCATAGCATAAGTGTGTGTGTCAGTACCTGTGTGAGTGAGTGTGTGTGTGTGTGTGTGTGTGTGTGTGTCAGTATCTGTGTGTGTGTGTGTGTCACAGTGTGTGTGTCAGTGTCTGTGTGTGTGTGTGTGTGTGTCTGTGTCACAGTGTGTGTGTCACAGTGTGTGTGTCAGTATCTGTGTGCGTGTGGTTGTGTCACAGTGTGTGTGTCAGTATCTGTGTGTGTGTGTCACAGTGTGTGTCACAGTGTGTGTGTCACAGTGTGTGTGTGTGTGTGTGTGTGTCACAGTGTGTGTGTCAGTATCTGTGTGGCAGTATCTTTGTGTGTGTGTGTGTGTCACTGTGTGTGTGTCAGTATCTGTGTGTGTCACAGTGTGTGTTTGTGTGTGAGTGTGTCAGTATCTGTGTGAGTGTGTGTGTCAGTATCTCTGTGTCAGTGAGTGAGTGAGTGTGTGTGTGTGTCTGTGTGTGTGTGTGTGTGTGTGTGTGTGTTTGGGGGGGGGGCAGGGGGTAAAGATCAGAATCAAAACAAACCAATGGTTGAATAGCAATAATTATAACACAATGTAATATAAAAATACAATTCAATGTTGAAACGTTAATATATGGAAATATCACAATTATAGTTTGGATAATTATTTGACGGATAATTGGCCAATTTTAAAAGATACATCACATACTTTAGGTCTTGGTCAGGGCTAGTTCTAGTGTGATAACGCTGTGGTGTCACTCAGGGCTTTCTGCCTTTTTATTCCTCAACAATTTCTGGTCTTGTTCAATCATCACGCATTTCGATTAATTTTAATTCAAGACGATTATCTGAAAAAGAAATAAATAAATATACATTATATATATATATATATATATATATATATATATATATATATATATTATAATGAATTGTGAATCACATGAAAACCCAGTCAATCACAGAGCAGCATTTTCAAACGTTCCTATATCTCTTATCTTAAATGTCATCCCGTGCATCGAATTCTCAGTATTTAAACAAATAAAACGGTGTTTAGAAATCTCTGTATAAAAAAAGAATACACCAAATTGGAGCAACTGTTTC
This sequence comes from Acipenser ruthenus, assembly GCF_902713425.1. Lineage (NCBI taxonomy): Eukaryota > Metazoa > Chordata > Actinopteri > Acipenseriformes > Acipenseridae > Acipenser > Acipenser ruthenus. The sequence continues at coordinate 639,448 of NC_081230.1, forward strand.
AACTGCACGCTTCAGGATACAGTACTTCATGCTAGTATGCAGGGGTGTACGTTTGTCTGTAATAAATGGTTTCGCCACGGTCGCTAGCCTGAAAACACAGATCGGCTACTGTAACGTCTGTACCAGTGGTGTAGTGCTCTATTTATAAGTGAGGGGTCGCTATTATCTACCCCCCTCTCAACCCTACCACCCCTCCTGCAGTCCCTGTTTCCCCATAAACTCAACAGAACCGCAGTTTATCACGAGTAGGTACATTATTTGAAAGGGCTAACAAGTGTACCAATTGATTATAAATCCAGACAATCAGGTATTGAGGTATTACTGTAAAGTAACTAGACTTACAGCTATTTATATTAAAATAAATAAACAAGCAAACACTGTACATGTTTACACAACCAGTTTCATAGACTAATACAGACATGATTAAAACGCCGTTGTTATTATTATTAATCCTATATGCAACGCTCCCTCACTCCCCCTTCTCATATACTGAATGGTTTGGTCCAGAATCGACTCGTCTCACTGTCCTATTGCAGGCGCTTAAGAGCGAATGAGACTGAGGTTTTGAAAAGTGCATCCGTTTGCAAAATAACATGTTTAAGGCCACAGGTACCCTTTGTTTGTTTGTTGCGATTGAGTTTTATCTTTTAAATAAATGTTTAGCTTATTTTATCTACATTATTTCTCATATATGAGTCTAAAATAAGAACTGTCCCAATCATTACATCTAATTGTAAAGCGTTGATACAAGTTCCCTTCTTATTCACACCTGTTGTTCCAGACCAGGCACGCTATAGTCAAACTTTTTTCATTATTTCTCTCTCAAGGGTGTTTTACGGTTATTGTATTCTTTGCTTACTTGTATGGGTTACACATGGATATCTCCATATATTAATAGGAGCGAAACAGTTCAATATTCTACACGTGAAGTATGGATGCAGTGCTCTCCATGCCAAAGAGAATTGGGGGGGGAGCGCTCCCCCGCGACCCCCCAGCACTACACCGCTGGCCTGTACTGTGTAGCCATGTCAGTTACGGTCAATCCTGGACCAATATCTCATACAAATCAACGTCAATGCTATAATATCCAATCATAAAACCAGCCATATTTAAATTACTTGGTTTGCTATTTTATAATAAAGAGCTTTCAAAACTGAGAAATATTGAAGTCGGGCCACGTATTGAGCGTTTTTTTTTTGTTTGTTTTTTGCTGGTCAATTCACTAAAACCTCTCTCTCGAAGTCCCAATCGACGTTGTTTAAATGTTTTGTTTGAACGTCGTCTCAGGGACAGATGAAATCTGTGACTCCAATCTCCACTGTCCCTTCATGAAGTCAAACAAGATGTACTTCATATTTCTCTATCACCAGACTCCGCAAGGACATTCTACCATAAATCATTCAGACTCGACTAAAAACCGCGAAACTAAATGGAGGAATCCAGTGCTCCAACCAGGCCTAAAAGAGGAAGCTATATAAAATACCTTTTTGATCCTGAAGGATCAGTTCCAAGACAGACACTTGGTAACTGGACAAGGGTTGGATTACACCGCCACAGCAATACCAGCATATTTTATAGCGTCTGTGAAGCACCTCACCAGGTGGTTCAGAGACGGCACTGAAGCGTCTTAACTGCCTGTGTGAAAGGCTGTACCGCCACTGAAGCACTATAGTGGGCGTGGTTTCAAAGCAACATGCCACGTCACTACAGCGTAGTGATTAATGTGTGTCTGAGCTTGAGTCATAGTGCCGGTACCTATAGTTAAAAATCTCATAAAACGCTCTCTTTTTAAATTCTCAACACAGTTGCATCAAGTCTGCAAGTTCTTGCGTGCGCGTTAAAGAGAGACAGTCCGCTGCCACGTTTGTAGCCGACTTTTAAATTACTTTACGATTTCAGCTTGAGCGCCTTTAAGTAAGATGACACTGGCTGCAACTCTATTCTCGTTTTTTATACACAAATAAGCTTATTTGATTTGAAAAACGTCATGAACGATACAAGCATCTTCTTACACTACTTGGTTTGATTAAATGAGTAGAACGACAAAATATGAAAGCGGAACATTAATTTCAACAAAGAACAACGACAACTTTATGAAAAAAATATATTGTAGCCTACTTCAATAGGAACATTAGCCTGCTATATTATATTAAACCAAAACAATAATAATAACAATCTGGTTCTCTTGCCTTTTTCAATGAATATAATTTAATTAATAAAGAATAAAACATACTACAGTTAACAACTACCTAGCCTAAGTTTAATTGATGTTTTTTGTAATCTCCCAGCAGCTTCTGTTGCACACACATCGCTGATAATAGTGCAGACCGCGGGGCAAACCAATGCTCGTGTGGGGGGCGTTTTTTCATCAATATCGTCCTTCTGGACTTTTCTAATGTAGAAAACATGATTGTAAACATCTAACACTAGTCCGTACAATACTCTTTCAAATAAATATTAGGTCCTCTGCTATTCCTAATCTACATTAATGATTTAGATTCTGGTATAGTAAATAAACTTGTTAAATTTGCAGACGACACAAAAATAGGAGGACTGGCAAACACTGTTGCAGCAGAAAAGGTCATTCAAAATGATCTAGACAGCATTCAGAACTGGGCAGACACATGGCAAATGACATTTAATAGAGAAAAGTGTAAAGTATTGCACACAGGCAATAAAAATGTGCATTATAAATATCATATGAGAGATAATGAAATTGAAGAAGGAATCTATGATAAATATCTAGGAGTTTATGTTGACTCAGAAATGTCTTCATCTAGACAATGTGGGGAAGCTATAAAAAAGGCCAACAAGATGCTCGGATATATTGCGAGAAGTGTTGAATTTAAATCAAGGGAAGTAATGTTAAAACTTTACAATGCATTAGTAAGACCTCACCTAGAATACTGTACTCAGTTCTGGTCACCTCGTTACAAAAAAGATATTGCTGCTCTAGAAAGAGTGCAAAGAAGAGCAAACAGAATTATCCCGGGTTTAAAAGGCATGTTGTATGCAGACAGGCTAAAAGAATTGAATCTATTTAGTCTTGAACAAAGAAGACTACGCGGCGATCTGATTCAAGCATTCAAAATCCTAAAAGGTATAGACAATGTCGACCCAGGGGACTTCTTTGACCTGAAAAAAGATACAAGGACCAGGGGTCACAAATGGAGATTAGATAAAGGGGCATTCAGAACAGAAAATAGGAGGCACTTTTTTACACAGAGAATTGTGAGGGTCTGGAACCAACTCCCCAGTAATGTTGCTGAAGCTGACACCCTGGGATCCTTCAAGAAGCTGCTTGATGAGATTCTGGGATCAATAAGCTACTAACAACCAAACGAGCAAGATGGGCTGAATGGCCTCCTCTCGTTGATAAACTTTCTTATGTTTTTATTCCTTATACAATGCTGCCACCGTGTGGACATTTACTAGAACTGTTTGTTCTATATATATATATATATATATATATATATATATATATATATATATATATATATTTATGTCAAGTCTGAAGTCACAACGGTCAAGCGTCAAGTCTGGAAACAGCCAAGCCTGATTGACCTGATGAGGAAGATATGATGATGATGATGAGGAGGAGGAGGAGGAGGAGGAGGAGGAGTGTGAGGGAGGAGACCCTCACATTGTCTCAGTATGTATCTCGACATTTACTGCAAATGTTTTTAATCTGTTTTTGTATGGTGTTGCTGATCCTTGTGTCTAGTAAGGAAAATAATAAAAACAAAATTCACTTCCCTGTTGTACGGGGACTGGAGGCCTGTGGTTGGGAGTGTCCTGAACAACAAAAGAAAGGTTAATGAAGAGTACGGTTTAGAGAGCTGGTTTGGAAAGGAGCACACTTCCACAACAATGTATTGCAGTACTATTGTTGAGATAAACTGATATGCAATGATTCAGGTAACCCGAGTTAGGTGTGGTGGTGAGGTCCTCCATCTTGACAGGAAGTGGGGAAGCAGCCATGTTGGTGAGGGAAGCTTTTATTGACTTCCGAGTACTGACTTCCTGTAGTCAGGGCACTACCTGTAGAAGATATTGAAAAAGGGACACAGGTGATTTTCAGTAGGTTTCCCTCTGCTTGTTTTAAAGCATAGTTTTAATGCACGTGATAGATTAATGTGTTTATATATATATATTATATATATATATATATATTCTGTATTTTAGTGTGGTAGCCAACTGGCAGCATGAGAGGTGACACCGAGGCACTTGGTAGGGTTGAATAGGCATTTTTATTATTTTCTTAAACAAAAGAAAGTCTCAACAGAACGTTTATGAAAATAAACAAAACAAAAGAAACCCTGCCCACTAATCTCACTTCTTCAACCCTCTCTACTGCTTGCACGAGCTGTCCTTGTTGCAAGGAAAAACATGTTGCTTTAGCATAGAGACCAGTCCAAGTTCCATCCAGACGCTGCCGGTAACAGTAAACCTGGTCTCGGAACAAAAGTCTCGCCAGGTAAGGGTCAATGGTTCACTTTCTGTATAATCCACAAGGGCTGCTGGGAAATGCAGTTTGTAATCCTTTTCCAGGTGAACAGGTAAGTCTTCCAAGTAATCTGTCCCTTGGTCGCCCTCTGCTGGTGAACACTGACACTGACAGCCTGCTGCTTGGCTGGATCCTGACGAACTAAAACAAATAAATAAAACCCAACTACCACCGTCCGTGTGGTTTGTTTCCTTCCTGGGTATATTATTAAGCACAGTTCATTAAACCACACAGTCCCGATTCAACAGAAAAAATAAACACCAGTCTGGGTCTTCACTTTAAACCCCAGATGATTACAGCTATTTCAGGGTCCCACTGCCTTTAGAATTAAATGACGTTTCTGTTCCTGAAATTAAGCAACCAGCCTTACTCAAATAAAACAGTCCATGAAAAGAATGCGGTTGCTTAAAAGAACCCGTAAAATAACAGTCCACAAAGTACAGGCTTTTATTAATTCAGGGCGTGCACACTATAGCGCTGGAATAAAACTTTGCCTGTTTAAACTTATTCAGTTTGGCAACAATTAATACAGCTGTAGAAATAGGTTGGACCAAAGTCAGATGCACCTGGCAATTCTGCCTCTATATGGCCAACGCTGCTCAGAGCGCTGTCTGATACTCATGAACTTGGCAGTTTTCAACTCGTTGTATAATTAAATACAAATCAGTTAAGCACCATCTTTCTGTATTCTGTAGAAGTATAAATACTCCAGTAAACATAAATAACATTCATCATACTCATACTTTGACGGTTTTTGTTTTATTTCCCTTTAAAAACTGCCATTTCTGAAAAAAAACACGGTCTCAAGCACATTCAAACTGGTAGAAAATGAATAAAAACCTTAAATTAAATCTAAAACACACATTTTCAGTATAGTATAGTAACTGAAGAAGACATAACATGTGCAATGTAATTTATTTTTGCTCGTAGTACTTTCTCGTAGTGATCTCAAAACAACGCATCACAGCACCACCTGTTTTCCTGATAGTGCAAAATATGCATTTCGAACGGGTCCGCGAGTTTTATTTTTCTACACTTTTTTAAACTCACGGTTGATGAGTCCTTGTCGATTTTGATTCATGTTTGTGTAATAAATTAAAAGTAGACAGTCTAAACTTTGTCAGTGTAGGCCCAAAAAATGTACGTCATACAGAAGGGCGTTTTTTTTCGTTTTTTTCCTTTACGCGATGATCTCAAAACCTAAACCAATCAGGTCCGAGCTGACACTTAAACTATTGGTTGTTGAAAGTGTCTATAACAAAACGTAATTTAAATCAAGAGCCAATCATGGTCGACATTTTAGATATTAAGGCGTTAACATGGTACGCACTTTGTAATTTTCAAACAGCGCATTCAGTAGGCTGTTTGTTATGGTGGGGAGCGTTGAGACCAACGTTCTAACACGGTTTCCACGTTTTCTTTCCTCAAATTGTTTGATATTTTGTTCAATTAGCTTTTTGTTTATTATTGTTCTTAAATAAAAATAATTGGTTTGGCACCAAACTTCTCTGTGATCCTTGTGCGCGTGTGTGTGTGTGTGTCAGTCACACACACACACACCGAGACACACACACCGAGAAACACACACTGAGACACACACACTGAGACACACACTGACACACACATACACTGAGACACACACACCGAGACACACACTGACACACACATACACTGAGACACACACACTGAGACACACACACTGACACACACATACACTGAGACACACACACACACACTGAGACACACACACACACATACACTGAGACACACACACTCACGCACTGAGACACAAACACACACATACACTGACACAAACATACCGAGACACACACACACTGAGAAACACACACTGAGACAACACTGAGAGACACACACACAGATACTGACATGCACACGCACAGACACACAGGTACTGACACACACACTAATGTTATTGTAATTGGTAAATATGCAAATTTCAACATTACAATAGCCAATCAAATCATGGGAAAGCACACAGGGGGTGGAGCTCATTTGCATACAAACTCCAGATTTAGCGGCCAGTTAAATATTTAACTAAATGTCAAATCTAGCCAAAAGATTTCAGATTTATTTAAATATTTAAACTAACTTAAATCTAGTTACGAGATTTCAGATTTGTTTAAATATTTAACTGTTTTCCATCAGTTATGAACGGAGGACGGGAGGGGACTTGAGACAAAAAATATATCTCCCAGAGACACACAGGTACTGACGCACACATGCGCACACACACACACACACACACACAGGTACTGACACACACACACACACACACACACACACACACACACACACACACACACACACACACACACACACACACACACACACACACACACACACACACACAGATGATTTTAAGTACGTTTCCCTCTGCTTGTTTTAAAGCATAGTTTTAATGCACGTGTTAGATTAATGTTTATATATATTCATTGATTTGTTTCTTTTTGAATACTTTATTTATTCTTGATAACTGTTTGCTGGTTTGTTTCTATATACCCACCTGCAGAATGGTTTATTCTGGGGGAGGGGGAGGTCTGGAAGGGTATAAAGGCTGTTAGTTTTGTTCAGTCAGGATCGTCTTTTTGTGCAGATCAGAGGGCAGTTTTGCAGCTCTGTGGTTGGACTCAGTTACTGGAGTCAGTACCTGTGATTAGGTGACTAGAAATAGTTATTTTTGGTTTCCACTTTTTCTTTCCTCAAATTGTTTGATATTTTGTTCAATTAGCTTTTTGTTTATTATTGTTCTTAAATAAAAATAATTGGTTTGGCACCAAACTTCTCTGTGATCCTTGTGCGTGTGTGTGTGTGTGTGTGTGTGTGTGTCAGTCACACACACACACACACACACACACACACCGAGACACACACACTGAGACACACACACACACCGAGACAGACACACACACTGAGACACACACACACACTGACACACACACACACTGAGACACACACTGACACACACATACACTGAGACACACACACACTGACACACACATACACTGAGACACACACACACTCACGCACTGAGACACAAACACACACATACACTGACACAAACACACTGAGAAACACACACTGAGACACACACACTGAGACACACACTGACACACACATACACTGAGACACACACACTGAGACACACACACACACACTGAGACACACACACACACACACACACAAATGTTAAATCTACTTAAGAGATTTCAGATTTATTTAAATATTTAGCTAACTGTTAAATCTTGTAACTAGATTTCTAAATGATATCTGAATGCACACATTTATAAAAAGCTGTATTTATTTTCTCCTCATTTCTGGCAGCCCATACTAACGGCGCTCGGAACTTTGGCATTTTTAAATCCTAACGGTCTCTGCTCAGCGGAGTGGAATGTTCAGGAGCCGGTTGCCTAGCAGCATCTCCGCCTCCTTCTCTGCCCCGCCCCCTCTCTCCCTCTCTCGTTGCTCCAGCTAGGAGTTCACATTCAGCTTCCTTAGATTATATAGCGCCATTCTTTACTAACTTTTACAAATGAGTTTATTGGAGGCTTCGTGTTTTTAAGATGGTTTAGGTGCAGTCCGGGCAGACTGACTGCAGCATCATTACAGTATACCGCACTGCGCTCGGCTTTGTGTGGAGGCTGATACACAAAATAATGAACGACTGGTAAAGAAATCACATGGATTGCTTTTTAATGGTAAATGTGTATCTGGTATTCCAAGTATCATCTACAATTAATAACTCAGCTATATTCATATTCAGAATGTGATTCAGTATTAAGACAGGGTCCAGTATTAGAAATAAATAAACACGCTTTAAGAGAAACAGCAGTGATGTTTATTGACCATTCCCATCCATTCTCTAGATGTTTCTACATTGTGGATGCAATCCACAGGGACAAGGGACTCAGCGATGTTAAATAAAAAACTAGAGCCCACAATTAACCAATATAGAAAGGAAGGGGGGAGAAATGTATTGCCTGCGTGCAGCACCTTCCACTTTCCTCTATTAAATGTCATTTGCCATGTGTCTGCCCAGTTCTGAATGCTGTCGAGATCATTTTGAATGACCTTTGCTGCTGCAACAGTGTTTGCCACTCCTCCTGTTTGGAACTGCAAACACAAGTCAAAAAGGAAGTTAGAAAGGCCAACAGAGAGACAGAAATGAACATTGCTCAGGGGGCTAAAACCAATTCCAAAACGTTTTTCCAATATTATAACAGCAAGAGAACATTCAAAGAGGAGGTTAAATGTCTAAGAGACACAAATGGCAAAATCACAGACGAAGGAAAAAAAAATAGCAAATATATTAAATGATTACTTTTCAAAAGTTTTTACAAAGGAGGACACGGACAACATGCCCCACATGTCGACCTGTTCCTCTCCGGTTTTAAATAACTTTAGCATAACAGAGGCAGAACATAAGAACATAAGAAAGTTTACAAACGAGAGGAGGCCATTCAGCCCATCTTGCTCGTTTGGTTGTTAGTAGCTTATTGATCCCAGAATCTCATCAAGCAGCTTCTTGAAGGATCCCAGGGTGTCAGCTTCAACAACATTACTGGGGAGTATGTTCCAGACCCTCACAATTCTCTGTGTAAAAAAGTGCCTCCTATTTTCTGTTCTGAATGCCCCTTTATCTAATCTCCATTTGTGACCCCTGGTCCTTGTTTCTTTTTTCAGGTTGAAAAAGTCCCCTGGGTTGACATTGTTTATACCTTTTTGAATTTTGAATGCTTGAATCAGATCACCGTGAGTCTTCTTTGTTCAAGACTGAATAGATTCAATTCTTTGAGCCTGTCTGCATACGACATGCCTTTTAAACCCGGGATAATTCTGGTTGCTCTTCTTTGCATTCTTTCTAGAGGAGCAATATAATATAATATAATATAATATAATATAATAGACCAGTGATGCCCTTCTACCCAGCGTGCAGATCCACTGTGCTGCTTCACTGCTTTCATTCAGTGTGTATGAACAAACAATAAAAAGAGAGTGACTTTATACAACAAAAAACATTAACTTAAGAAATCAGACCTTCTTTAGCTTTCTTTCATCCTATTCAGTTAATTGAAATTATTTCTTAAACCTTTTATAAATACTGTAATTGGACTGTTTGATACAAATCACTATTCCTTATACAATGCTGCCATCGTGTGGCCATTTACTAGAACTGTTCTAATATATCTATTAGCTCAGTTGCCCTTTGAAATGACTTTATTCACCTTAACCCCTGTGCAAAAATAGACATTTCAGATACATTCTTAAAATACAACAAAAACAATATTTACAGGATAGCCAGGAGAGTACTGTGTGTATAAATAATAGTTTTCTGTAATTGCTCTTATTTGAAATCATTCTCATGTATTTATCATGCTTACTGCCTGTTCTTACTGGACTCATATCAGCAAATAGTTACTATCAGGTTTAGCTGCTCTTAGTCGAATTCGCTCTTATAATTTACTGTGTGCTTTATTATTCTGCTCTTACTTGAATTGATTTTATGGTACTTTCATATCTTATCTGTATTATGATATTCTGTAATGTGATGTTTTATAATGTGATACTTTGTACTGTGATAACTTGTAACAATTGTAAGCAGCCCTGGATGTCTGCTAAGAAATAAATAATAATAGTAACGATGTCATTTTGAATTTCATTACCTGTACTACCCATTGTAAACAGCAGAGGGCACCAGCAACCGCTTGTCACTGAGCTGTGTTCAGGTAAAAAATATATATATATTACCAACTGACCTACTAAATGGCCACACGATGGCAGCATTGGATAAGGAATAGCAGGAGCTAAGTTCTGCAACCGCTTGTCGGCGCCGCATCTGCACTCCATCTAAAATGTCGCCCTGGATAAGGGCGTCTGCTAAGAAATAAATAATAATAATAATAATAATAATAATAATAATAATAATAATATCCTTCTCTTGTTTTTAATGTTCCTCATGACTCGGTTTTCATGATGAATCCAGTTTGTGCATAAATTAAACACAGCAGTGCTGTTTCTTGTTGCATCTAAATCAATAACCAGGTTTTTTTGTCTTATTTTTTTTAATTGGTCAAACAGCATAACAGGGCGTAGAGATCACATACATGTTCTTTAAAAATGTGTTGGTTAGTTTGAAGGAATACATTATATATCAAAACATATCATTCATGGGTAAAGAAACTAAAGAGATGAAGATCTTATTGCGGTTTCTTGCCCTGAACTGAAAAAAGAATCTGGAAGATGAGTTTCTAAAGCGTATAGAAATGAAACTGCTGATGATGTGAATTCATTGGACAATGAAATGAGGAGGGATGTGAAGTACAAATCCCACATATTGAGAGGAATGGTAGTTCCTCGTACAAGTTAGAAAATCTTGGCAGAACTGCCGAGACTCGCTATACAGAGAGGGGCAGCAGTGTGGAGTAGTGGTTAGGGCTCTGGACTCTTGTCCGGAGGGTCGTGGGTTCAATCCCAGGTGGGGGACACTGCTGCTGTACCCTTGAGCAAGGTACTTTACCTAGATTGCTCCAGTAAAAACCCAACTGTATAAATGGGTAATTGTATGTAAAAATAATGTGATATCTTATAAGTCGCCCTGGATAAGGGCATCTGCTAAAAAATACAGCACCAAGAGTTTTGTCCTATTGAGCATGTTAAACATTATTAAGACAGTAGCGATATCTGTTGTTGAAATGAGGGAGGATACATTGTAATTACTAGCACCGCCCCCCCCCCCCTGTATTGGTAGATGGGTGTATTTTGCAGATCTACACGCCCACCTGAGAGGATTATTTAAGGAAGCACACATTCCCTGGCAGTCATCTGTTTAACTAGCTGTTAACAGGGAGCAGATCTCTTCTGAAGAAACTACAGCAACTTGTTGCTCGCAACTGTCCTGTAAGTATTCTTGATACTGCAGATTTTATTGTATGTGATGTTGGAATGTTTCTGCTTTAGAAAATATTTTGAGCACTTAATATCCATGTTTGTGTTGAATTGCTTTGTAGCACAATGCAGGTTACGTGAAGACGCTTGTTAGTAATTCTAATTGATTCATGGCAGTCGTACAAGTTTGTTACAGTATTCAGAGCTCTTCTAGTTGTCATTGTAAAGAACAAAGGGTACAGCAATAGTCCAAACACATGACTCTAATAATTCAGTGAACGTCTGAGATACCATGAAATATTAAGATCCTTCTACTAAAGAGAGACCGAGACAAAGGTATAGACAGCAGTCCAGGACAGAGATAAAGAGAGACAGACAGAGGTATAGACAGCAGTCCTGGACAGACACACACAGAGATAAAGAGAGACAGAGACAGAGGTATAGACAGCAGTCCTGGACAGACACACACAGAGATAAAGAGAGAGACAGAGGTATAGACAGCAGTCCTGGACAGAGATAAAGAGAGACAGACAGAGGTATAGACATCAGTCCATTATAGACATATACAGAGATAAAGAGAGACAGAGACAGAGGTATAGACAGCAGTCCTGGACAGAGATAAAGAGAGACAGACAGAGGTATAGACATCAGTCCTGGACAGACACACACAGAGATAAAGAGAGACAGAGACAGAGGTATAGACAGCAGTCCTGGACAGACACACACAGAGATAAAGAGAGAGACAGAGGTATAGACAGCAGTCCAGTCATGAAATGAATGGTTTCAGATCTGAAACCAGCCATCATCCTCTATAGACAGGTGATCGACTCCTGGAAAGGGCTTCTCTGGCATGAGACTGTCTGATGTAAAAGGGAAGCACTGCTCAGAGAGTGGAGGCTGAAGGGAACCTGCATTATCCCCTGGGCCTCTTCACTGGCAGTAAGAGTCTGTGAAGTGGTGCAATAATTCCCAAACTGGCAGGGGAGAAAATAAATCGACTTCTCTTGACCAAGTCAAAGATTGGATGCTGTTATGAACTCAAAAAATGTAATTGTTCTCAGCTACTAAAAGTTGCAAATTATGATGTCTGTGGCAGGATGGTGAGAGGTGTGGTAATGAGGGAAGTCCAGACAGGGGTAGTGGTCAGTGTGTTTATTTTAAAAGCCACCAAACAAAAAGGACAATCGCCCCTGTACCAACGAGGATAGAGTTTAAGAAGCCTTGCTGTAAGGCAATGATGTACCATAATTTAGAATATACTGTTTGGAAATAACATTTATAAACAATATTATTCAAGTCAAATATATGTTAATTTAGCTGAGAAACAGAATAACATGAAATAACAGAGGCATGTGCTCTGGGCGTCAGATCATCTGAGCACTGATCACAAAGTTTTCTAATTGTAAAAACACACCCTTGTAGTGACGTAATTTCCGACTCCTTATCTCTGTGTACTTTTGTGTTTCCAAGTGTTACAGGGCAATACAAGGTTACAATATTTAAATACATTTACAGTAGGTGCAAGTTTGTACTACTCGATGTAGCAAGTAAGGATTTAAACAATGTGTGTATACAATGACAATAGTAGTCCCGTAGTAATGATTGCCATTACATGAAAGTAGATGTTAAAACTTCAAGCTGATTTGAACTCGGCTCTCGCCAAGATAAGTACCAACTAAGACGTAGCTTTACAGTAAACTAATGTGATCCATCTGTGTCTCCCATCCACTTGTGTTTCCTTCCATATGATGATGTAGATATCCTTCTGTCTGGTGTTGATGGCTGAAGTGTAATGCTGGCTCCTGGGATCAGCTTATTTTGCCTCCCTAGCGCATCAGCACACACAACGGCTGCAATGCTGGCTCCGGGGATCAACCACAGTGCAAGAGGGCTTGACGGTGATTCTGGCGTCCCAGCATCACCCCCCTCCGTCCCCCACTCAACTCAGCCCAGCTTACTTACCTGTACATCAGCGTTTCTTTCTTTCTATTGTGCTTGAGATCCCCAGCCAGAATCTTTTTTTCCATCTCAACCACAGCCAGTTGCTGCTCCTCTCTGCTGCTTCAGATGAGTTCTTCACTGTGCGACGCAACTCTTGGCCACTGAATCCGACGTCTCTGAGAAACCGGGTTGTAGAGTGTGCCACAAATCCTCTACAACCCACCTCCACTAGGTAAACCCGAACTCTCCATCCTCGCTGTTCCGCTTCAGTGGCTAGTTGAGCATACCGCAGTTTCTTCCTCTCATACGCCTCATCTACAGCATCCTCCCATGGCACTGTTAACTACCAGGTGAAGAAGGCGTACTGATCCAGACCACAAGACAATATCTGGTCGAAGGTTAGTGGTGGCAATCTCAGATTGAAAAATAAGCTGTTGACCAACATCTGCCAGCATTTTCCAGTCTCTAGCAGCTTCCAGTTGTCCTGGGCGAGGATTGGTTTTAACGCCTTTTCTTGGCAGTTGCTCTCCTGGGCGGAGGAATGTTGTCTTTTGTGTGTAATGTTTTGATGGAACTGGTGGCAACTTATTGGTCATGCTACACTTGTCTTCCAATGCTAAGGCCAAACATCACAGCACCTGGTCATGGTAAACCATCCTTGGCTAAGAGCCACCTTGCATCCTGTCAAAATGTGCCTTAATGTTGGAAGTGATGAACACAAAGGACATGAGGGATCCTTTCCTACCCAGAGGTTTAGGTTCTGTGGTGATGGGAGAACATCATATGTTGACCTGATAAGGAAAATGATCCTGCTCTGTTCCATTGACCATCGGTCTTGCCAGCCAATCCTGCGTTGTTCCACACTCTCCCATCTCATCCATTCTCCCTGCTTGGCCTGGGAAACTGCCTTTACGCACCTCATCTTCTCCTCATGCTTTTGCACCTCGTTGACTACCAACATCCTCCATTGAGCTGGGGCTGCCTTGTGTCACGTAGGAGGAGCTGAACTGAGACCAAGACCCCCTCTTCCATGCTGAACTTGCCCCATGATAATCACCAATTCGAAGGGCAGCCTTTGCATCTTCCACGGCTTTCTTTGCCGTCCACTTTCTTCCAGTTTTCAACACAAGTGCTCCCTCCCTTACGCATTTGTCGCGTGACTCTACTAATGCCATTTCCAGTCGGTCCTTGGCGCACTTAAACTCCTTGGTTAGAGCGCAGACTGGTAGCTGCAGTATTCCTTTACCACAAAGTCCCACTCTACTGAGGCAGCGTGGAACTCCCAACCATTTCCTGATGTATGAACTGATTAAAGCTTCCAGCTTCTCTACTGTTGTCAAAGAAACCTTGTACACAGTCAGTGGCCACAGCAACCTCGGCAGTACTCCAAACTGAAAGCACCAGAGTTTTAGTTTGCCTGGTAATGCACCTGGTAAAGTACAAAGATAATGCTTCAACTGAGGGTTACTGTACGGATTTAACTTTTATACCATATTCTTGAAAATCTGAACCTAGGCTTTTTTCATCCATGTTCCTTTTGTTGAGAGCTAATCTAACCGCTCTCCACCCCATTTCGTATCCTGCAGTCCGGCTGAATTTTGTACTTCAGCCCACGTCTATACAGACCCTATCGCTGTGGCCAGAGATTGAGACTTTGAGACATGGAAATCCAAGGAAATTATTATTTTAATTTTATAAGATTCACTTTCATTTCATGTTATTGTTTGACTAATGAAAAATGATATTAAAAAATGCTGATTGTCCAAGGGGCAATAAGTCCTTGATTGCCAGTGTGGAGACCAGAGGTTTTAAAGCTGTTGACCCAGATGTGCTTTGACCTTTAGAGGACACTGACCCCTAGCCATTCAGCAAGACGATTCTCAATGCATGGTCATGTGATCTTGTTTACCTAGTCTGGGCACTTAATTAACCAAGCTATTTTATAAAATCTAGAGAATGTGAATAATACACATTTTCAGATTTTCAATAATATTGTGTATTTATTTCTTTTAGTGTAGAAGATCATGGCAGGAATAGTTTCAAAGAAGAAGGCGCCAGGGGTTGATTTTTGTGGTGTGAATAACTACTATTACATTGTTCGTTCTGACCTTGGCTGTTATATGAAGTCTTCCAACTTTAACAAAGGAACAGACCTGGTTGTGTACAGTCTGCATCCATCATGCCAAGGAGGAGACCACTACCTTGCTCACCAAGATGACCTCTTCTACATTATCAAAGGGAATGAATATCGGCGCGTGTTCAACATGAACAAGGATGACAACTCTGTGGTCTACAGTATCCATCCCAACTGTCAGGGAGGTGATCATTACCTGTCTGCCTTTGGAAATTTCTACATCATCTTCCAAGACAAAGGTGTTTACCGTCGCACTTCCAATATGAACAAAGACAGTGATGCCGTTGAATATACTCTTCACCCAAATTGCAAAGATGGTCTCTATTACTGGGGTATAGCCGACCACTATTATTTTGTGAAGTCGGGTACAAAATGGGGAGTCGAGTACTACAAAGGTACCAACTTCAACAAAAACCATGAGGTTGCAACCTACTCCTTCCATCCTGATGTGGTCAACTTCCTGCCTGGTGGGTTGTCTGTCACTCAAGGTCCAGCCCTTGGCAGATGGGAAAACATTAAAACTATATCCAATGATTCTGAGACAGAGGTAACCTGGACAAAGAAGATAACCAAGAAAGTTGGGTTCAAGAAGGAAAAGATGTCAAGCATAGAGCACAACTGGAATGTGTCAATGAGTGCTTCTTATCAGTCAGGAGATCTCACGGCAGCATTCGCAAAGTTTCAGTTTTCGATCAGTGCTGAGTATGGTGGAGCAAGTGTCAACACAGAAAATGAAGTGTGGGACGAATTAACAGAGGTTGAGGAACAATTACAGGCGGAAATTAAACCCCATGAAAAAATATATATATGGCAATACAATCTTAGCCTTGGCAAGGAAGCAGTATTGTTCTGTCATGACACCAGAATTGATGACGTTCCCACACCACCTACTGAAATACCCCTTCCAACTTCTACACCCTAACTGATGACAACACCACACCTACTGAAGCACCGCCCCAACCTTCTACACCCCAACTGATGAGAGCACCACATCTACTGAAGCACCACCCCCACCTTCTACACACTAACGTATGAGAGCATGACACCTGTTGAAGCACCGCCCCAACCTTCTACACCCTAACTGATGAGAGCATGACACCTACTGAAGCACCACCACACCTTCTACACCCTAACTGATGAGAGCATCACTCCTACTGAAGCACCACCACAACTTCTACACCCTAACTGATGAGAGCATGACACCTACTGAAGCACCACCACACCTTCTACACCCTAACTGATGAGAGCATGACACCTAAGCACCGCCCCCACCTTCTACACCCTAACTGATGAGAGCACCACATCTACTGAAGCACCACCCCCACCTTCTACACACTAACTGATGACAACACCACACCTACTGAAGCACCGCCCCAACCTTCTACACCCTAACTGATGAGAGCACCACATCTACTGAAGCACCACCCCCACCTTCTACACACTAACGTATGAGAGCATGACACCTGTTGAAGCACCGCCCCAACCTTCTACACCCTAACTGATGAGAGCATGACACCTACTGAAGCACCACCACACCTTCTACACCCTAACTGATGAGAGCATGACACCTACTGAAGCACCACCACACCTTCTACACCCTAACTGATGAGAGCATGACACCTAAGCACCGCCCCCACCTTCTACACCCTAACTGATGAGAGCATGACACCTACTGAAGCACCACCACACCTTCTACACCCTAACTGATGAGAGCATGACACCTACTGAAGCACCACCACACCTTCTACACCCTAACTGATGAGAGCATGACACCTAAGCACCGCCCCCACCTTCTACACCCTAACTGATGAGAGCACCACATCTACTGAAGCACCGCCCCCACCTTCTACACACTAACTGATGACAACACCACACCTACTGAAGCACCGCCCCAACCTTCTACACCCTAACTGATGAGAGCACCACATCTACTGAAGCACCACCCCCACCTTCTACACACTAACGTATGAGAGCATGACACCTGTTGAAGCACCGCCCCAACCTTCTACACCCTAACTGATGAGAGCATGACACCTACTGAAGCACCACCACACCTTCTACACCCTAACTGATGAGAGCATGACACCTACTGAAGCACCACCACACCTTCTACACCCTAACTGATGAGAGCATGACACCTAAGCACCGCCCCCACCTTCTACACCCTAACTGATGAGAGCACCACATCTACTGAAGCACCACCACACCTTCTACACCCTAACTGATGAGAGCATGACACCTACTGAAGCACCACCACACCTTCTACACACTAACTGATGACAACACCACACCTACTGAAGCACCGCCCCAACCTTCTACACCCTAACTGATGAGAGCACGACATCTACTGAAGCACCGCCCCCACCTTCTACACCCTAACTGATGAGAGCATGACACCTACTGAAGCACCGCCCCCACCTTCTACACCCTAACTGATGAGAGCATCACTCCTACTGAAGCACCGCCCCCACCTTCTACACACTAACTGATGAGAGCACGACATCTACTGAAGCACCGCCCCAACCTTCTACACCCTAACTGATGAGAGCACGACATCTACTGAAGCACCACCCCCACCTTCTACACACTAACTAAGGACAACACCACACCTACTGAAGCACCGCCCCAACCTTCTACACCCTAACTGATGAGAGCATGACACCTACTGAAGCACCACCACACCTTCTACACCCTAACTGATGAGAGCATGACACCTAAGCACCGCCCCCACCTTCTACACCCTAACTGATGAGAGCACGACATCTACTGAAGCACCGCCCCCACCTTCTACACACTAACTAAGGACAACACCACACCTACTGAAGCACCGCCCCAACCTTCTACACCCTAACTGATGAGAGCACGACATCTACTGAAGCACCGCCCCCACCTTCTACACCCTAACTGATGAGAGCATGACACCTAAGCACCGCCCCCACCTTCTACACCCTAACTGATGAGAGCACGACATCTACTGAAGCACCGCCCCCACCTTCTACACACTAACTAAGGACAACACCACACCTACTGAAGCACCGCCCCAACCTTCTACACCCTAACTGATGAGAGCATGACACCTACTGAAGCATCACCACACCTTCTACACCCTAACTGATGAGAGCATCACTCCTACTGAAGCACCGCCCCCACCTTCCTCACCCTAACTGATGATAGCATGACACCTACTGAAGCACCGCCCCCACCTTCTACACCCTAACTGATGAGAGCATCACTCCTACTGAAGCACCGCCTCCAACCTAATGAAGCACCGCCCCCACCTTCCACACCCTAACTGATGAGAGCATCACACCTACTGAAGTAACTGATGAGAGAACCATCCCTTTCAATTGCATAGGGGTAGACAACTTTGGCTCTTGCAGTCCATTCTGTTGCAGGGCTACTAATCCCTAATGAATTAATTGACCCTCCTGCTGCTGCTGCTGTGCTAAAAATTAACGTTGTGGTTGGAACAAACTTCCAATGGATTAGGAGAGCCAAGTTGCCTACCCCTGTTGTAGTACCTCCTACTTAACCAAGATGTAGTTCTACACAGAACACTATTCATAGTTTCCGTAGTACAACCATGGGAAAAGCATGGCGAAACTCTATTTACTATGGCAAACTTTTTATTAGGGCGTTTAATTAGGGTGTGACCCAGAGCGTAGGAATAATAAGGTTCTAGGAAGCAACAGTTTTAATTTAGTTATATTCTGAATAAAGAACAAGCAAACAACTAATGAAAGCAGTGCTAAGGCGGCAATTAAGAAGTAAGACCATTCTTAACCACCGTTGTGCCTTATTAAAGATACAATGCATATTAATTGCTTTTTTAATTTCTGTAAACAATTACTTTGATTTTATACTACTATTGAAACTTTAGTGAACTAAATATTGTGCCTGGACTGTTGTCCTGAATTTGAAGTTGTGTGTTTTTCTTTTTATTCTATTACATTGGGTTGAATTATCATGGGTAACTAATCAAAGTTGTTAATTGATTTATTTGACACTTTTATCATTAGACTCGTATTATCTAATGTATTCATGAAGCTTGGCTGAGTAAAATGTGCATATTCTGAAGATTTTCTGTGTCTTGAATGTTTTTTGACAGTGATCTGATTTTTCATCTTTTGATTTGAGTGCCACAGGATTGAGTGTATGTCCAAAGAGATTCCACATGGATAAATTCCCAGTATACTTGCATTCTTTAGTAACATTCAGCTCAGCGACAGGTTGCTGTGGCTGTGCTGTCAATGGGTACCTTTGTGATGTTTACTTATTCATTCATTTATAACAGGGCTTCTTCCTGGTCCTCAGGACCCACAGTGTGTTTCTCTTCCAACTGAGCTCTCAACTACTTAACTGACCCCTTAATTAAACTAATAACTTGCTAAATTAGCTTTTTAAAAATGTTCTCATCTCTTAAACAGTAGCAGATTTCAAGATACTGATAACATTTTATAGGTAACTTGAAATCTGCAACTTTTTAAGAGCTGAAAACATTTAAAAGGGTTAATTTAAACAAGTTATTGGTTCAATGAAGGGTTTAGTTAAGTGGTTGAGAGCTCAGTTGGAATAAAAACCAGAAGACACAGAAGGTCCTGAGGACTGGGTTCGAGAAGCCCTGCTTTATGGTTTACATTGAATTATTATTATTATTATTATTATTATTATTATTATTATTATTATTATTATTATTATTTATCCATTACAGCATAAACCATTGCAAAACATCTCACTCTCCAACATAAATTTTACAGAAACTCACATTATATATAGTTATTCTACAAAAAGTAGCATTTATGTACAATGCACAGGATGGAACCCACCTCATCGATCCTCCTTCTAGCCATGCTATCAGTCTCATCACTCCTGGCATTACAACCAAGGCCCCCTCAACTTGAACATTATACGGGAACCTGATATGAACATTGTTAGGTTCTTTGGCATCCGCCCAGAGTATCTTGTTATCTCATAAATGAATGTGATCATTAGCAGAGAAGCAGAACATTTGCATGGTACCTGTAATATTCAAGTTAACTCTTTCTTACAACTGTATTCACCTGACCTAAGCACTATAGGCCAAATATTCAAACGTGTTGCATGTGTCGCAAGGGGAGTTGTTGAGATTTTTTTTCTGAAGTCCTTTTCACGAAAAAAAAGTGGTGCTTCAGAGTGAGATTCTAAATAGATGCTACATTGAAAAAAAAATTAGTTTGCTAGTTTTTCTTTCACAAGCACTTTCCCTCAGATTTGGGGGAGGTGTCATGCATAATCCTACAAGTTCACCACCACACACGAAATAGAAAATTTAATTTGCTTTCAAATCACAATGTTGCATGGAAATCACTTAAGACTGGTTACACTCCTCAAATTATCTCACAGGAAGTATTTAAGGACAATCTCTGTTTCTATTTAAAAAAGTAAACATGGTTTTCAGGCAGCTATATTTGCAACAGAAATATAGTAGATATCTTGTGGGCAGAATATACAGAAAACGTATAACATTTCTTGACTTGTCTACTGAAGAAGTCCTTAGTCGATACTATTGCCAATTGCATTTTGTCAAAAAAAAAAAAAGTAACTCAACTATGCATCTCTGAGATGTATACTTTGATTTAACCCTTAGCGGTCCATTTATTCAGCGCATCTCAGGTGCGTTGCGTCCAATTTATTTTCACACACGCACTTTATTTTAGACGCGCTGTTTAAATGTATTTTTTTTTCACATACAGTGCCTTGAAAAAAGTCTTCACACCCTTGAACATTTTTCACATTCTACTACCTAAAAAATACAATTCAAAATAAAGTAGGAGTTTGTTTCACTGATCTACACAACATCATCTACACTTTCAACGTGAAAGAACAATTATAGAAATATTCAAAAAGTAATTAAAAAAAAAAGTCTTGATTGCATAAGTCTTCACACCGTTTGTCATAGCAAACCCACATTAGCTCAGGTACAACAAATTGCCTTAACAAGGCACATCGTAAGTTAAATAGAGCCCATCTGTGTCCAATCACAGTAGTTCAACTGATTCGAATACTCCTGGATGAAGAATCAAGCTGTTTCTGTTGTAAGAAGTGAATTTGAAGTAAATGGCAAAACATGCTGAACAAGGAGCTGCTAAAAACTCCGGGATAAAGTTATTGAAAGGTACAGATTGGGGGAAGGCTATAAGAAACTTTCAATGTCTTTGAATATCCCTTGGGGCACTGTCAGGTCCATCATTGTAAAGTGGAAACAGTTTGGCACCACCAAGACACTGCCTCGATCAGGCCATCCCTCCAAAGTCAGTAGCCGTGGCTTAAGGAAACTGCTGAGGGAGGTCACTGTGAGGTCTAAGATTACTTTAAAAGAACTACAGAGGTCTCTGGCTGAGATTGGGGAAAATGTTAACTGTTGAACAATTTCAAGAATACTCCACAAACATGGCCTGTATGGGAGGGTGGCAAGAAGGAAGCCACTGCTGAAAAAAAGCCTTATGATGTGTCGCATAGCGTTTGCAAAGAAACATTTGGGGGACACTGCACGCATGTGGGAGAAGGTTTTGTGGTCTGATGAGACCAAAGTGGAACTTTTTGGTCTCAATGCTAAGCGATATGTGTGGTGTAAACCAAACAGGGCACATCACCCTGCTAACACCATCCCTACAGTAAAGCATGGTGGTGGCAGCATTATGTTTTGGGGATGCTTTGCAGCAGCGGGGACAGGGAGGCTTGTGAAGATCGAGGGAAAGATGGATGGTGCAAAGTACAGGCAGATCCTGGAGGAAAACCTGTTCCAGTCTGCCAGAGACATGGGACTGGAGAGAAGATTCACCTTTCAGCAGGACAATGATCCTAAGCACAAAGCAAAAGCAACAATGGAGTGGCTCAGCAAGAAGAAAGTGAATGTCCTAGAGTGGCCGAGTCAAAGCCCAGACCTGAATCCTATAGAAAATCTGTGGCAAGACTTGAAGACTGCAGTCCACAGACTATCTCCAGCCAACTTGAAAGAGCTTGAGCTATTCTGCCAAGAAGAGTGGGCAAAAACTGCAAGTTGGTAGACACTTATCCAAAACAACTCATGTCTGTTATTGCTGCAAAAGGGGCTTGCACCAAGTATTGACTCAAGGGGTGTGAAGACTTATGCAACAATTGTTCTTTCACGTTGAAAGTGTAGATTATGTTGATCTATTATGTAGATCAGTGAAACAAACTCCTACTTTAATGCACTTTGAATTGTATTTTTTTAGGCACTGTAAATAAAAAAAAAAGAAAAAAAAATATGTTGTACTTCATGGTAAGAGCTGACAAATCCGAAAAAGATGGGAAATTGTCAGGTAAGACCACAACTGCACTTTTACATCACCCATGTTCTGACAAGGCTTTCCAGCACACATTGCTGAACTGCTACAGGAGGTGGGCTCACTTCAGACAACATGTGTACTCACTAGTGGGCAGATCAGTGGGTTGCTGAGAATTCAAAAGGTCTCTGAAACAGCCTAATAGATATCCTTTAGACATTTAGAAGAGTCACTGTCCTTTGTGACTGAGGACCGGATTAAAACAAAACTTTGACCCATCTT